>NC_134360.1:2709939-2968792 GCF_048569485.1 Anomaloglossus baeobatrachus | reverse complement strand
GAGAGCGACCACCTCCGTGTCCAGACGTCCCCATGTAAGAAGGTCAGCGGAGAGCGACCACCTCCGTGTCCAGACGTCCCCATGTATGAAGGTCAGCGGAGAGCGACCCCCTCCGTGTCCAGACGTCCCCATGTAAGAAGGTCAGCGAAGAGCGACCCCCTCCGTGTCCAGACGTCCCCATGTAAGCAGTCCAGCGGAGAGCGACCACCTCCGTGTCCAGACGTCCCCATGTAAGCAGTCCAGCGGAGAGCGACCACCTCCGTGTCCAGACGTCCCCATGTAAGAAGGTCAGCGGAGAGCGACCCCCTCCATGTCCAGACATCCCCATGTAAGAAGGTCAGCGGAGAGCGACCCCCTCCGTATCCAGACGTCCCCATGTAAGAAGGTCAGCGGAGAGCGACCACCTCCGTGTCCAGACGTCCCCATGTAAGAAGGTCAGCGGAGAGCGACCACCTCCGTGTCCAGACGTCCCCATGTAAGAAGGTCAGAGGAGAGCGACCCCCTCAGTGTCCAGACGTCCCCATGTAAGAAGGTCAGCGGAGAGCGACCCCTTCCGTGTCCAGACGTCCCCATGTAAGAAGGTCAGCGGAGAGCGACCACCTCCGTGTCCAGACGTCCCCATGTAAGAAGGTCAGCGGAGAGCGATCACCTCCGTGTCCAGACGTCCCCATGTAAGAAGGTCAGCGGAGAGCGACCCCCTCCGTGTCCAGACGTCCCAATGTAAGAAGGTCAGCGGAGAGCGACCCCCTCCGTGTCCAGACGTCCCCATGTAAGAAGGTCAGCGGAGAGCGACCACCTCCGTGTCCAGACGTCCCCATGTAAGAAGGTCAGCGGAGAGCGACCCCCTCCGTGTCCAGACGTCCCCATGTAAGAAGGTCAGCGGAGAGAGACCCCCTCCGTGTCCAGACGTCCCCATGTAAGAAGGTCAGAGGAGAGCGACCACCTCAGTGTCCAGACGTCCCCATGTAAGAAGGTCAGCGGAGAGAGACCCCCTCCATGTCCAGACGTCCCCATGTAAGAAGGTCAGAGGAGAGCGACCACCTCCGTGTCCAGACGTCCACATGTAAGAAGGTCAGTGGAGAGCGACCACCTCAGTGTCCAGACGTCCCCATGTAAGAAGGTCAGCGGAGAGCGACCACCTCCGTGTCCAGACGTCCCCATGTAAGAAGGTCAGCGGAGAGCGACCCCCTCCGTGTCCAGACGTCCCCATGTAAGAAGGTCAGAGGAGAGTGACCACCTCCGTGTCCAGACGTCCCCATGTAAGAAGGTCAGCGGAGAGCGACCCCCTCCGTGTCCAGACGTCCCCATGTAAGAAGGTGAGTGGAGAGCGACCACCTCCGTGTCCAGACGTCCCCATGTAAGAAGGTGAGTGGAGAGCGACCCCCTCCGTGTCCAGACGTCCCCATGTAAGAAGGTCAGAGGAGAGCGACCACCTCCGTGTCCAGACGTCCCCATGTAAGAAGGTCAGCGGAGAGCGACCACCTCAGTGTCCAGACGTCCCCATGTAAGAAGGTCAGCGGAGAGCGACCACCTCCGTGTCCAGACGTCCCCATGTAAGAAGGTCAGCGGAGATCGACCCCCTCCGTGTCCAGACGTCCCCATGTAAGAAGGTCAGCGGAGAGCGACCACCTCCGTGTCCAGACGTCCTCATGTAAGAAGATCAGCGGAGAGCGACCCCCTCCGTGTCCAGACGTCCCCATGTAAGAAGGTCAGCGGAGAGCGACCCCCTCCGTGTCCAGACGTCCCCATGTAAGAAGGTCAGCGGAGAGCGACCCCCTCCGTGTCCAGACGTCTCCATGTAAGAAGGTCAGCGGAGAGCGACCCCCTCCGTGTCCAGACGTCCCCATGTAAGAAGGTCAGTGGAGAGCGACCACCTCCGTGTCCAGACGTCCCCATGTAAGAAGGTCAGCGGAGAGCGACCACCTCCATTTCCAGACGTCCCCATGTAAGAAGGTCAGCGGAGAGCGACCCCCTCCGTGTCCAGACGTCCCCATGTAAGAAGGTCAGCGGAGAGAGACCCCCTCCGTTTCCAGACGTCCCCATGTAAGAAGGTCACAGGAGAGCGACCACCTCCGTGTCCAGACGTCCCCATGTAAGAAGGTCAGCGGAGAGCGACCACCTCCGTGTCCAGACGTCCCCATGTAAGAAGGTCAGCGGAGAGCGACCACCTCCGTGTCCAGACGTCCCCATGTAAGCAGTCCAGCGGAGAGCGTCCACCTCCGTGTCCAGACGTCCCCATGTAAGAAGGTCAGCGGAGAGCGACCACCTCCGTGTCCAGACGTCCCCATGTAAGAAGGTCAGTGGAGAGCGACCCCCTCCGTGTCCAGACGTCTCCATGTAAGAAGGTCAGCGGAGAGCGACCACCTCCGTGTCCAGACGTCCCCATGTAAGAAGGTCAGCGGAGAGCGACCACCTCCGTGTCCAGACGTCCCCATGTAAGAAGGTCAGCGGAGAGCGACCACCTCCGTGTCCAGACGTCCCCATGTAAGAAGGTCAGCGGAGAGCGACCCCCTCCGTGTCCAGACGTCCCCATGTAAGAAGGTCAGCGGAGAGCGACCCCCTCCGTATCCAGACGTCCCCATGTAAGAAGGTCAGAGGAGAGCGACCCCCTCCGTGTCCAGACGTCCCCATGTAAGAAGGTCAGCGGAGAGCGACCACCTCCGTGTCCAGACGTCCCCATGTAAGAAGGTCAGTGGAGAGCGACCACTTCCGTGTCCAGACGTCCCCATGTAAGAAGGTCAGCGGAGAGCGACCCCCTCCGTGTCCAGACGTCCCCATGTAAGAAGGTCAGAGGAGAGCGACCCCCTCCGTGTCCAGACGTCCCCATGTAAGAAGGTCAGTGGAGAGCGACCACCTCCGTGTCCAGACGTCCCCATGTAAGAAGGTCAGCGTAGAGCGACCACCTCCGTGTCCAGACGTCCCCATGTAAGAAGGTCAGCGGAGAGCGACCCCCTCCGTGTCCAGACGTCCCCATGTAAGAAGGTGAGTGGAGAGCGACCACCTCCGTGTCCAGACGTCCCCATGTAAGAAGGTCAGCGGAGAGCGACCCCCTCCGTGTCCAGACGTCCCCATGTAAGCAGTCCAGCGGAGAGCGACCCCCTCCGTGTCCAGACGTCCCCATGTAAGAAGGTCAGCGGAGAGCGACCACCTCCTTGTCCAGACGTCCCCATGTAAGAAGGTCAGCGGAGAGCGACCACCTCCGTGTCCAGACGTCCCCATGTAAGAAGGTCAGCGGAGAGCGACCACCTCCATGTCCAGACGTCCCCATGTAAGCAGTCCAGCGGAGAGCGACCACCTCCGTGTCCAGACGTCCCCATGTAAGAAGGTCAGCGGAGAGCGACCCCCTCCGTATCCAGACGTCCCCATGTAAGAAGGTCAGAGGAGAGCGACCCCCTCCGTGTCCAGACGTCCCCATGTAAGAAGGTCAGCGGAGAGCGACCCCCCTCCGTGTCCAGACGTCCCCATGTAAGAAGGTCAGCGGAGAGCGACCACCTCCGTGTCCAGACGTCCCCATGTAAGAAGGTCAGTGGAGAGCGACCACTTCCGTGTCCAGACGTCCCCATGTAAGAAGGTCAGCGTAGAGCGACCCCCTCCGTGTCCAGACGTCCCCATGTAAGAAGGTCAGAGGAGAGCGACCCCCTCCGTGTCCAGACGTCCCCATGTAAGAAGGTCAGTGGAGAGCGACCACCTCCGTGTCCAGACGTCCCCATGTAAGAAGGTCAGCGTAGAGCGACCACCTCCGTGTCCAGACGTCCCCATGTAAGAAGGTCAGCGGAGAGCGACCCCCTCCGTGTCCAACGTTCCCATGTAAGAAGGTGAGTGGAGAGCGACCACCTCCGTGTCCAGACGTCCCCATGTAAGAAAGGTCAGCGAAGAGCGACCCCCTCCGTGTCCAGACGTCCCCATGTAAGAAGGTCAGCGGAGAGCGACCACCTCCGTGTCCAGACGTCCCCATGTAAGAAGGTCAGCGGAGAGCGACCACCTCCGTGTCCAGACGTCCCCATGTAAGAAGGTCAGCGGAGAGCGACCCCCTCCGTGTCCAGACGTCCCCATGTAAGCAGTCAGCGGAGAGCGACCCCCTCCGTGGTCCAGACGTCCCCATGTAAGAAGGTCAGCGGAGAGCGACCACCTCCGTGTCCAGACGTCCCCATGTAAGAAGGTCAGAGGAGAGCGACCCCCTCCGTGTCCAGACGTCCCCATGTAAGCAGTCAGCGGAGAGCGACCCCCTCCGTGTCCAGACGTCCCCATGTAAGAAGGTCAGCGGAGAGCGACCACCTCCGTGTCCAGACGTCCCCATGTAAGAAGGTCAGCGGAGAGCGACCACCTCCGTGGCCAGACGTCCCCATGTAAGAAGGTCAGCGGAGAGCGACCACCTCCGTGTCCAGACGTCCCCATGTAAGAAGGTCAGCGGAGAGCGACCCCCTCCGTGTCCAGACGTCCCCATGTAAGCAGTCCAGCGGAGAGCGACCCCCTCCGTGTCCAGACGTCCCCATGTAAGAAGGTCAGAGAGAGCGACCCCCTCCGTATCCAGACGTCCCCATGTAAGAAGGTCAGCGGAGAGCGACCACCTCCGTATCCAGACGTCCCCATGTAAGAAGGTCAGCGGAGAGCGACCCCCTCCGTGTCCAGACGTCCCCATGTAAGAAGGTCAGCGGAGAGCGACCCCCTCCGTGTCCAGACGTCCCCATGTAAGCAGTCCAGCGGAGAGCGACCACCTCCGTGTCCAGACGTCCCCATGTAAGAAGGTGAGTGGAGAGCGACCCCCTCCGTGTCCAGACGTCCCCATGTAAGAAGGTCAGCGGAGAGCGACCCCCTCAGTGTCCAGACGTCCCCATGTAAGAAGGTCAGCGGATAGCGACCCCCTCCGTGTCCAGACGTCCCCATGTAATAAGGTCAGCGGAGAGCGACCACCTCCGTGTCCAGACGTCCCCATGTAAGAAGGTCAGCGGAGAGCGACCACCTCCGTGTCCAGACGTCCCCATGTAAGAAGGTCAGAGGAGAGCGACCACCTCCGTGTCCAGACATCCCCATGTAAGAAGGTCAGCGGAGAGCGACCACCTCCGTGTCCAGACGTCCCCATGTAAGAAGGTCAGTGGAGAGCGACCACCTCCGTATCCAGACGTCCCCATGTAAGAAGGTCAGAGGAGAGCGACCCACTCCGTGTCCAGACGTCCCCATGTAAGAAGGTCAGTGGAGAGCGACCCCCTCCGTGTCCAGACGTCCCCATGTAAGAAGGTCAGCGGTGAGCGACTCCCTCCGTGTCCAGACGTCCCCATGTAAGAAGGTCAGCGGAGAGCGACCCCCTCCGTATCCAGACGTCCCCATGTAAGAAGGTGAATGGAGAGCGACCACCTCCGTGTCCAGACGTCCCCATGTAAGAAGTTCAGCGGAGAGCGACCACCTCCGTGTCCAGACGTCCCCATGTAAGAAGGTCAGCGGAGAGCGACCCCCTCCGTGTCCAGACGTCCCCATGTAAGAAGGTCAGCGGAGAGCGACCCCCTCCGTGTCCAGATGTCCCCATGTAAGAAGGTCAGCGGAGAGCGACCACCTCCGTGTCCAGACGTCCCCATGTAAGAAGGTCAGCGGAGAGCGACCACCTCCGTATCCAGACGTCCCCATGTAAGAAGGTCAGCGGAGAGCGACCCCCTCCGTGTCCAGACGTCCCCATGTAAGAAGGTCAGCGGAAAGCGACCCCCTCCGTGTCCAGACGTCCCCATGTAAGAAGGTCAGCGGAGAGCGATCACCTCCGTGTCCAGACGTCCCCATGTAAGAAGGTCAGCGGAGAGCGACCCCCTCCGTGTCCAGACGTCCCAATGTAAGAAGGTCAGCGGAGAGCGACCCCCTCCGTGTCCAGACGTCCCCATGTAAGAAGGTCAGCGGAGAGCGACCACCTCCGTGTCCAGACGTCCCCATGTAAGAAGGTCAGCGGAGAGCGACCCCCTCCGTGTCCAGACGTCCCCATGTAAGAAGGTCAGCGGAGAGAGACCCCCTCCGTGTCCAGACGTCCCCATGTAAGAAGGTCAGAGGAGAGCGACCACCTCAGTGTCCAGACGTCCCCATGTAAGAAGGTCAGCGGAGAGAGACCCCCTCCATGTCCAGACGTCCCCATGTAAGAAGGTCAGAGGAGAGCGACCCCCTCCGTGTCCAGACGTACCCATGTAAGAAGGTCAGCGGAGAGCGACCCCCTCCGTGTCCAGACGTCCCCATGTAAGAAGGTCAGCGGAGAGCGACCACCTCCGTGTCCAGACGTCCCCATGTAAGAAGGTCAGAGGAGAGCGACCACCTCCGTGTCCAGACGTCCACATGTAAGAAGGTCAGTGGAGAGCGACCACCTCAGTGTCCAGACGTCCCCATGTAAGAAGGTCAGCGGAGAGCGACCACCTCCGTGTCCAGACGTCCCCATGTAAGAAGGTCAGCGGAGAGCGACCCCCTCCGTGTCCAGACGTCCCCATGTAAGAAGGTCAGAGGAGAGTGACCACCTCCGTGTCCAGACGTCCCCATGTAAGAAGGTCAGCGGAGAGCGACCCCCTCCGTGTCCAGACGTCCCCATGTAAGAAGGTCAGCGGAGAGCGACCACCTCAGTGTCCAGACGTCCCCATGTAAGAAGGTCAGCGGAGAGCGACCACCTCCGTGTCCAGACGTCCCCATGTAAGAAGGTCAGCGGAGATCGACCCCCTCCATGTCCAGACGTCCCCATGTAAGAAGGTCAGCGGAGAGCGACCACCTCCGTGTCCAGACGTCCTCATGTAAGAAGGTCAGCGGAGAGCGACCCCCTCCGTGTCCAGACGTCCCCATGTAAGAAGGTCAGCGGAGAGCGACCCCCTCCGTGTCCAGACGTCCCCATGTAAGAAGGTCAGCGGAGAGCGACCCCCTCCGTGTCCAGACGTCTCCATGTAAGAAGGTCAGCGGAGAGCGACCCCCTCCGTGTCCAGACGTCCCCATGTAAGAAGGTCAGTGGAGAGCGACCACCTCCGTGTCCAGACGTCCCCATGTAAGAAGGTCAGCGGAGAGCGACCACCTCCATTTCCAGACGTCCCCATGTAAGAAGGTCAGCGGAGAGCGACCCCCTCCGTGTCCAGACGTCCCCATGTAAGAAGGTCAGCGGAGAGAGACCCCCTCCGTGTCCAGACGTCCCCATGTAAGAAGGTCACAGGAGAGCGACCACCTCCGTGTCCAGACGTCCCCATGTAAGAAGGTCAGCGGAGAGCGACCACCTCCGTGTCCAGACGTCCCCATGTAAGAAGGTCAGCGGAGAGCGACCACCTCCGTGTCCAGACGTCCCCATGTAAGCAGTCCAGCGGAGAGCGTCCACCTCCGTGTCCAGACGTCCCCATGTAAGAAGGTCAGCGGAGAGCGACCACCTCCGTGTCCAGACGTCCCCATGTAAGAAGGTCAGTGGAGAGCGACCCCCTCCGTGTCCAGACGTCTCCATGTAAGAAGGTCAGCGGAGAGCGACCACCTCCGTGTCCAGACGTCCCCATGTAAGAAGGTCAGCGGAGAGCGACCACCTCCGTGTCCAGACGTCCCCATGTAAGAAGGTCAGCGGAGAGCGACCACCTCCGTGTCCAGACGTCCCCATGTAAGAAGGTCAGCGGAGAGCGACCCCCTCCGTGTCCAGACGTCCCCATGTAAGAAGGTCAGCGGAGAGCGACCCCCTCCGTATCCAGACGTCCCCATGTAAGAAGGTCAGAGGAGAGCGACCCCCTCCGTGTCCAGACGTCCCCATGTAAGAAGGTCAGCGGAGAGCGACCACCTCCGTGTCCAGACGTCCCCATGTAAGAAGGTCAGTGGAGAGCGACCACTTCCGTGTCCAGACGTCCCCATGTAAGAAGGTCAGCGGAGAGCGACCCCCTCCGTGTCCAGACGTCCCCATGTAAGAAGGTCAGAGGAGAGCGACCCCCTCCGTGTCCAGACGTCCCCATGTAAGAAGGTCAGTGGAGAGCGACCACCTCCGTGTCCAGACGTCCCCATGTAAGAAGGTCAGCGTAGAGCGACCACCTCCGTGTCCAGACGTCCCCATGTAAGAAGGTCAGCGGAGAGCGACCCCCTCCGTGTCCAGACGTCCCCATGTAAGAAGGTGAGTGGAGAGCGACCACCTCCGTGTCCAGACGTCCCCATGTAAGAAGGTCAGCGGAGAGCGACCCCCTCCGTGTCCAGACGTCCCCATGTAAGCAGTCCAGCGGAGAGCGACCCCCTCCGTGTCCAGACGTCCCCATGTAAGAAGGTCAGCGGAGAGCGACCACCTCCGTGTCCAGACGTCCCCATGTAAGAAGGTCAGCGGAGAGCGACCACCTCCTTGTCCAGACGTCCCCATGTAAGAAGGTCAGCGGAGAGCGACCACCTCCGTGTCCAGACGTCCCCATGTAAGAAGGTCAGCGGAGAGCGACCACCTCCATGTCCAGACGTCCCCATGTAAGCAGTCCAGCGGAGAGCGACCACCTCCGTGTCCAGACGTCCCCATGTAAGAAGGTCAGCGGAGAGCGACCCCCTCCGTATCCAGACGTCCCCATGTAAGAAGGTCAGAGGAGAGCGACCCCCTCCGTGTCCAGACGTCCCCATGTAAGAAGGTCAGCGGAGAGCGACCCCCTCCGTGTCCAGACGTCCCCATGTAAGAAGGTCAGCGGAGAGCGACCACCTCCGTGTCCAGACGTCCCCATGTAAGAAGGTCAGTGGAGAGCGACCACTTCCGTGTCCAGACGTCCCCATGTAAGAAGGTCAGCGTAGAGCGACCCCCTCCGTGTCCAGACGTCCCCATGTAAGAAGGTCAGAGGAGAGCGACCCCCTCCGTGTCCAGACGTCCCCATGTAAGAAGGTCAGTGGAGAGCGACCACCTCCGTGTCCAGACGTCCCCATGTAAGAAGGTCAGCGTAGAGCGACCACCTCCGTGTCCAGACGTCCCCATGTAAGAAGGTCAGCGGAGAGCGACCCCCTCCGTGTCCAGACGTTCCCATGTAAGAAGGTGAGTGGAGAGCGACCACCTCCGTGTCCAGACGTCCCCATGTAAGAAGGTCAGCGAAGAGCGACCCCCTCCGTGTCCAGACGTCCCCATGTAAGAAGGTCAGCGGAGAGCGACCACCTCCGTGTCCAGACGTCCCCATGTAAGAAGGTCAGCGGAGAGCGACCACCTCCGTGTCCAGACGTCCCCATGTAAGAAGGTCAGCGGAGAGCGACCCCCTCCGTGTCCAGACGTCCCCATGTAAGCAGTCCAGCGGAGAGCGACCCCCTCCGTGTCCAGACGTCCCCATGTAAGAAGGTCAGCGGAGAGCGACCACCTCCGTGTCCAGACGTCCCCATGTAAGAAGGTCAGAGGAGAGCGACCCCCTCCGTGTCCAGACGTCCCCATGTAAGCAGTCCAGCGGAGAGCGACCCCCTCCGTGTCCAGACGTCCCCATGTAAGAAGGTCAGCGGAGAGCGACCACCTCCGTGTCCAGACGTCCCCATGTAAGAAGGTCAGCGGAGAGCGACCACCTCCGTGGCCAGACGTCCCCATGTAAGAAGGTCAGCGGAGAGCGACCACCTCCGTGTCCAGACGTCCCCATGTAAGAAGGTCAGCGGAGAGCGACCCCCTCCGTATCCAGACGTCCCCATGTAAGAAGGTCAGCGGAGAGCGACCCCCTCCGTATCCAGACGTCCCCATGTAAGGTCAGCGGAGAGCGACCCCCTCCGTGTCCAGACGTCCCCATGTAAGCAGTCCAGCGGAGAGCGACCCCCTCCGTGTCCAGACGTCCCCATGTAAGAAGGTCAGAGGAGAGCGACCCCCTCCGTATCCAGACGTCCCCATGTAAGAAGGTCAGCGGAGAGCGACCACCTCCGTATCCAGACGTCCCCATGTAAGAAGGTCAGCGGAGAGCGACCCCCTCCGTGTCCAGACGTCCCCATGTAAGAAGGTCAGCGGAGAGCGACCCCCTCCGTGTCCAGACGTCCCCATGTAAGCAGTCCAGCGGAGAGCGACCACCTCCGTGTCCAGACGTCCCCATGTAAGAAGGTGAGTGGAGAGCGACCCCCTCCGTGTCCAGACGTCCCCATGTAAGAAGGTCAGCGGAGAGCGACCCCCTCCGTGTCCAGACGTCCCCATGTAAGAAGGTCAGTGGAGAGCGACCCCCTCCGTGTCCAGACGTCCCCATGTAAGAAGGTGAGTGGAGAGCGACCACCTCAGTGTCCAAACGTCCCCATGTAAGAAGGTCAGCGGAGAGCGACCCCTCCGTATCCAGACGTCCCCATGTAAGAAGGTCAGAGGAGAGCGACCACCTCCGTGTCCAGACGTCCCCATGTAAGAAGGTCAGCGGAGAGTGACCACCTCCGTGTCCAGACGTCCCCATGTAAGAAGGTCAGCGGAGAGCGACCCCTCCGTGTCCAGACGTCCCCATGTAAGAAGGTCAGCGGAGAGCGACCCCTCCGTGTCCAGACGTCCCCATGTAAGAAGGTCAGCGGAGAGCGACCACCTCCGTGTCCAGACGTCCCCATGTAAGAAGGTCAGAGGAGAGCGACCACCTCCGTGTCCAGACGTCCCCATGTAAGAAGGTCAGCGGAGAGTGACCACCTCCGTGTCCAGACGTCCCCATGTAAGAAGGTCAGCGGAGAGCGACCCCTCCGTGTCCAGACGTCCCCATGTAAGAAGGTCAGCGGAGAGCGACCCCTCCGTGTCCAGACGTCCCCATGTAAGAAGGTCAGCGGAGAGCGACCCCTCCGTATCCAGACGTCCCCATGTAAGAAGGTCAGAGGAGAGCGACCACCTCCGTGTCCAGACGTCCCCATGTAAGAAGGTCAGCGGAGAGTGACCACCTCCGTGTCCAGACGTCCCCATGTAAGAAGGTCAGCGGAGAGCGACCCCTCCGTGTCCAGACGTCCCCATGTAAGAAGGTCAGCGGAGAGCGACCACCTCCGTGTCCAGACGTCCCCATGTAAGAAGGTCAGTGGAGAGCGACCCCCTCCGTGTCCAGACGTCCCCATGTAAGAAGGTGAGTGGAGAGCGACCCCCTCCGTGTCCAGACGTCCCCATGTAAGAAGGTGAGTGGAGAGCGACCCCCTCCGTGTCCAGACGTCCCCATGTAAGAAGGTCAGCGGAGAGCGACCCCCTCCGTGTCCAGACGTCCCCATGTAAGAAGGTCAGCGGAGAGGGACCACCTCCATGTCCAGACGTCCCCATGTAAGAAGGTCAGCGGAGAGCGACCCCCTCCGTGTCCAGACGTCCCCATGTAAGAAGGTCAGCGGAGAGAGACCCCTTCCGTGTCCAGACGTCCCCATGTAAGAAGGTCAGAGGAGAGCAACCCCCTCCGTGTCCAGACGTCCCCATGTAAGAAGGTCAGAGGAGAGCGACCACCTCCGTATCCAGACGTCCCCATGTAAGAAAGTCAGAGGAGAGCGACCCCCTCCGTGTCCAGACGTCCCCATGTAAGAAGGTCAGCGGAGAGCGACCCCCTCCGTGTCCAGACGTCCCCATGTAAGAAGGTCAGCAGAGAGCGACCCCCTCCGTGTCCAGACGTCCCCATGTAAGAAGGTCAGCGGAGAGCGACCCCCTCCGTGTCCAGACGTCCCCATGTAAGAAGGTCAGCGGAGAGCGACCCCCTCCGTGTCCAGACATCCCCATGTAAGAAGGTCAGCGGAGAGCGACCCCCTCCGTGTCCAGACGTCCCCATGTAAGAAGGTCAGCGGAGAGCGACCCCCTCCGTGTCCAGACATCCCCATGTAAGAAGGTCAGCGGAGAGCGACCCCCTCCGTGTCCAGACGTCCCCATGTAAGAAGGTCAGCAGAGAGCGACCCCCCTCCGTGTCCAGACGTCCCCATGTAAGAAGGTCAGCGGAGAGCGACCCCCTCCGTGTCCAGACGTCCCCATGTAAGAAGGTCAGCGGAGAGCGACCCCCTCCGTGTCCAGACGTCCCCATGTAAGAAGGTCAGTGGAGAGCGACCACCTCCGTGTCCAGACATCCCCATGTAAGAAGGTCAGCGGAGAGCGACCCCCTCCGTGTCCAGACGTCCCCATGTAAGAAGGTCAGTGGAGAGCGACCCCCTCCGTGTCCAGACGTCCCCATGTAAGAAGGTCAGCGGAGAGCGACCACCTCCATGTCCAGACGTCCCCATGTAAGAAGGTCAGCGGAGAGCGACCCCCTCCGTGTCCAGACGTCCCCATGTAAGAAGGTCAGCGGAGAGCGACCCCCTCCGTGTCCAGACGTCCCCATGTAAGAAGGTCAGCGGAGAGCGACCCCCTCCGTGTCCAGACGTCCCCATGTAAGAAGGTCAGCGGAGAGCGACCCCCTCCGTGTCCAGACGTCCCCATGTAAGAAGGTCAGCGGAGAGCGACCCCCTCCGTGTACAGACGTTCCCATGTAAGAAGGTCAGAGGAGAGCGACCACCTCCGTGTCCAGACGTCCCCATGTAAGAAGGTCAGCGGAGAGCGACCCCCTCCGTGTCCAGACGTCCCCATGTAAGAAGGTGAGCGGAGAGCGACCCCCTCCGTCTCCAGACGTCCCCATGTAAGAAGGTCAGAGGAGAGCGACCCCCTCCGTGTCCAGACGTCCCCATGTAAGAAGGTGAGTGGAGAGCGACCCCCTCCATGTCCAGACGTCCCCATGTAAGAAGGTCAGCGGAGAGCGACCACCTCCGTGTCCAGACGTCCCCATGTAAGAAGGTCAGCGGAGAGCGACCCCCTCCGTGTCCAGACGTCCCCATGTAAGAAGGTCAGCGGAGAGCGACCCCCTCCGTGTCCAGACGTCCCCATGTAAGAAGGTCAGCGGAGAGCGACCACCTCCGTGTCCAGACGTCCCCATGTAAGAAGGTCAGCGGAGAGCGACCACCTCCGTGTCCAGACGTCCCCATGTAAGAAGGTCAGCGGAGAGCGACCCCCTCCGTGTCCAGACGTCCCCATGTAAGAAGGTCAGCGGAGAGCGACCCCCTCCGTGTCCAGACGTCCCCATGTAAGAAGGTCAGAGGAGAGCGACCCCCTCCGTGTCCAGACGTCCCCATGTAAGAAGGTCAGAGGAGAGCGACCACCTCCGTGTCCAGACGTCCCCATGTAAGAAGGTCAGAGGAGAGCGACCACCTCCGTGTCCAGACGTCCCCATGTAAGAAGGTCAGCGGAGAGCGACCACCTCCGTGTCCAGACGTCCCCATGTAAGAAGGTCAGCGGAGAGCGACCCCCTCCGTGTCCAGACGTCCCCATGTAAGAAGGTGAGTGGAGAGCGACCCCCTCCGTGTCCAGACGTCCCCATGTAAGAAGGTCAGAGGAGAGCGACCACCTCTGTGTCCAGACGTCCCCATGTAAGAAGGTCAGAGGAGAGCGACCACCTCCGTGTCCAGACGTCCCCATGTAAGAAGGTCAGAGGAGAGCGACCACCTCTGTGTCCAGACGTCCCCATGTAAGAAAGTCAGAGGAGAGCGACCACCTCCGTGTCCAGACGTCCCCATGTAAGAAGGTCAGCGGAGAGCGACCACCTCCGTGTCCAGACGTCCCCATGTAAGAAGGTCAGCGGAGAGCGACCCCCTCCGTGTCCAGACGTCCCCATGTAAGAAGGTGAGTGGAGAGCGACCACCTCCGTGTCCAGACGTCCCCATGTAAGAAGGTCAGCGAAGAGCGACCCCCTCCGTGTCCAGACGTCCCCATGTAAGAAGGTCAGCGGAGAGCGACCCCCTCCGTGTCCAGACGTCCCCATGTAAGAAGGTCAGAGGAGAGCGACCCCCTCCGTGTCCAGACGTCCCCATGTAAGAAGGTCAGCGGAGAGCGACCCCCTCCGTGTCCAGACGTCCCCATGTAAGCAGTCCAGCGGAGAGCGACCCCCTCCGTGTCCAGACGTCCCCATGTAAGAAGGTCAGCGGAGAGCGACCACCTCCGTGTCCAGACGTCCCCATGTAAGAAGGTCAGCGGAGAGCGACCACCTCCGTGTCCAGACGTCCCCATGTAAGAAGGTCAGCGGAGAGCGACCCCCTCCGTGTCCAGACGTCCCCATGTAAGCAGTCCAGCGGAGAGCGACCACCTCCGTGTCCAGACGTCCCCATGTAAGAAGGTGAGTGGAGAGCGACCACCTCTGTGTCCAGACGTCCCCATGTAAGAAGGTCAGCGGAGAGCGACCACCTCCGTGTCCAGACGTCCCCATGTAAGCAGTCCAGCGGAGAGCGACCACCTCCGTGTCCAGACGTCCCCATGTAAGAAGGTCAGCGGAGAGCGACCCCCTCCGTGTCCAGACGTCCCCATGTAAGAAGGTCAGCGGAGAGCGACCACCTCCGTATCCAGACGTCCCCATGTAAGAAGGTCAGCGGAGAGCGACCCCCTCCGTGTCCAGACGTCCCCATGTAAGCAGTCCAGCGGAGAGCGACCACCTCCGTGTCCAGACGTCCCCATGTAAGAAGGTCAGCGGAGAGCGACCACCTCCGTGTCCAGACGTCCCCATGTAAGAAGGTCAGCGGAGAGCGACCACCTCCGTGTCCAGACGTCCCCATGTAAGAACGTCAGCGGAGAGCGACCCCCTCCGTGTCCAGACGTCCCCATGTAAGAAGGTCAGCGGAGAGCGACCCCCTCCGTGTCCAGACGTCCCCATGTAAGAAGGTCAGCGGAGAGCGACCCCCTCCGTGTCCAGACGTCCCCATGTAAGAAGGTGAGTGGAGAGCGACCACCTCCGTGTCCAGACGTCCCCATGTAAGAAGGTCAGCGGAGAGCGACCCCCTCCGTGTCCAGACGTCCCCATGTAAGAAGGTCAGAGGAGAGCGACCACCTCCGTGTCCAGACGTCCCCATGTAAGAAGGTCAGCGGAGAGCGACCACCTCCGTGTCCAGACGTCCCCATGTAAGAAGGTCAGAGGAGAGCGACCACCTCCGTGTCCAGACGTCCCCATGTAAGAAGGTCAGCGGAGAGCGACCACCTCCGTGTCCAGACGTCCCCATGTAAGAAGGTGAGTGGAGAGCGACCCCCTCCGTGTCCAGACGTCCCCATGTAAGAAGGTCAGCGGAGAGCGACCCCCTCCGTGTCCAGACGTCCCCATGTAAGAAGGTCAGAGGAGAGCGACCACCTCCGTGTCCAGACGTCCCCATGTAAGAAGGTCAGCGGAGAGCGACCACCTCCGTGTCCAGACGTCCCCATGTAAGAAGGTGAGTGGAGAGCGACCACCTCTGTGTCCAGACGTCCCCATGTAAGAAGGTCAGTGGAGAGCGACCACCTCCGTGTCCAGACGTCCCCATGTAAGAAGGTCAGAGGAGAGCGACCACCTCCGTGTCCAGACGTCCCCATGTAAGAAGGTCAGCGGAGAGCGACCACCTCCGTGTCCAGACGTCCCCATGTAAGAAGGTGAGTGGAGAGCGACCACCTCTGTGTCCAGACGTCCCCATGTAAGAAGGTCAGCGGAGAGCGACCCCCTCCGTGTCCAGACGTCCCCATGTAAGAAGGTCAGCAGAGAGCGACCACCTCCGTGTCCAGACGTCCCCATGTAAGAAGGTCAGCAGAGAGCGACCACCTCCGTGTCCAGACGTCCCCATGTAAGAAGGTCAGAGGAGAGCGACCCCCTCCGTATCCAGACGTCCCCATGTAAGCAGTCCAGCGGAGAGCGACCCCCTCCGTGTCCAGACGTCCCCATGTAAGAAGGTCAGAGGAGAGCGACCCCCTCCGTGTCCAGACGTCCCCATGTAAGAAGGTCAGCGGAGAGCGACCACCTCCGTGTCCAGACGTCCCCATGTAAGAAGGTCAGCGGAGAGCGACCCCCTCCGTGTCCAGACGTCCCCATGTAAGAAGGTGAGTGGAGAGCGACCACCTCCGTGTCCAGACGTCCCCATGTAAGAAGGTCAGCGGAGAGCGACCCCCTCCGTGTCCAGACGTCCCCATGTAAGAAGGTCAGAGGAGAGCGACCACCTCCGTGTCCAGACGTCCCCATGTAAGAAGGTCAGCGGAGAGCGACCCCCTCCGTGTCCAGACGTCCCCATGTAAGAAGGTCAGAGGAGAGCGACCCCCTCCGTGTCCAGACGTCCCCATGTAAGAAGGTCAGCGGAGAGCGACCCCCTCCGTGTCCAGACGTCCCCATGTAAGAAGGTCAGAGGAGAGCGACTCCCTCCGTGTCCAGACGTCCCCATGTAAGAAGGTCAGAGGAGAGCGACCACCTCCGTGTCCAGACGTCCCCATGTAAGAAGGTCAGCGGAGAGCGACCACCTCCGTGTCCAGACGTCCCCATGTAAGAAGGTCAGCGGAGAGCGACCACCTCCGTGTCCAGACGTCCCCATGTAAGAAGGTCAGCGGAGAGCGACCACCTCCGTGTCCAGACGTCCCCATGTAAGAAGGTCAGCGGAGAGCGACCACCTCCGTGTCCAGACGTCCCCATGTAAGAAGGTCAGCGGAGAGCGACCCCCTCCGTGTCCAGACGTCCCCATGTAAGAAGGTGAGTGGAGAGCGACCACCTCCGTGTCCAGACGTCCCCATGTAAGAAGGTGAGTGGAGAGCGACCCCCTCCGTGTCCAGACGTACCCATGTAAGAAGGTCAGAGGAGAGCGACCACCTCCGTGTCCAGACGTCCCCATGTAAGAAGGTCAGCGGAGAGCGACCCCCTCCGTGTCCAGACGTCCCCATGTAAGAAGGTCAGCGGAGAGCGACCACCTCCGTGTCCAGACGTCCCCATGTAAGAAGGTCAGCGGAGAGCGACCCCCTCCGTGTCCAGACGTCCCCATGTAAGAAGGTCAGCGGAGAGCGACCCCCTCCGTGTCCAGACGTCCCCATGTAAGAAGGTCAGAGGAGAGCGACCCCCTCCGTGTCCAGACGTCCCCATGTAAGAAGGTCAGCGGAGAGCGACCACCTCAGTGTCCAGACATCCCCATGTAAGAAGGTCAGAGGAGAGCGACCCCCTCCGTGTCCAGACGTCCCCATGTAAGAAGGTCAGCGGAGAGCGACCACCTCCGTGTCCAGACGTCCCCATGTAAGAAGGTCAGAGGAGAGCGACACCCTCCGTGTCCAGACGTCCCCATGTAAGAAGGTCAGCGGAGAGCGACCACCTCCGTGTCCAGACATCCCCATGTAAGAAGGTCAGAGGAGAGCGACCCCCTCCGTGTCCAGACGTCCCCATGTAAGAAGGTCAGCGGAGAGCGACCACCTCCGTGTCCAGACGTCCCCATGTAAGAAGGTCAGAGGAGAGAGACCCCCTCCGTGTCCAGACGTCCCCATGTAAGCAGTCCAGCGGAGAGCGACCCCCTCCGTGTACAAACGTTCCCATGTAAGAAGGTCAGCGGAGAGCGACCACCTCCGTGTCCAGACGTCCCCATATAAGAAGGTCAGCGGAGAGCGACCCCCTCCGTGTCCAGACGTCCCCATGTAAGAAGGTCAGCGGAGAGCGACCCCCTCCGTGTCCAGACGTCCCCATGTAAGAAGGTCAGCGGAGAGCGACCACCTCCGTATCCAGACGTCCCCATGTAAGAAGGTCAGCGGAGAGCGACCCCCTCCGTGTCCAGACGTCCCCATGTAAGAAGGTCAGTGGAGAGCGACCACCTCCGTGTCCAGACATCCCCATGTAAGAAGGTCAGCGGAGAGCGACCCCCTCCGTGTCCAGACGTCCCCATGTAAGAAGGTCAGCAGAGAGCGACCCCCTCCGTGTCCAGACGTCCCCATGTAAGAAGGTCAGCGGAGAGCGACCCCCTCCGTGTCCAGACGTCCCCATGTAAGAAGGTCAGCGGAGAGCGACCCCCTCCGTGTCCAGACGTCCCCATGTAAGAAGGTCAGTGGAGAGCGACCACCTCCGTGTCCAGACATCCCCATGTAAGAAGGTCAGCGGAGAGCGACCCCCTCCGTGTCCAGACGTCCCCATGTAAGAAGGTCAGTGGAGAGCGACCCCCTCCGTGTCCAGACGTCCCCATGTAAGAAGGTCAGCGGAGAGCGACCACCTCCATGTCCAGACGTCCCCATGTAAGAAGGTCAGCGGAGAGCGACCCCCTCCGTGTCCAGACGTCCCCATGTAAGAAGGTCAGCGGAGAGCGACCCCCTCCGTGTCCAGACGTCCCCATGTAAGAAGGTCAGCGGAGAGCGACCCCCTCCGTGTCCAGACGTCCCCATGTAAGAAGGTCAGCGGAGAGCGACCCCCTCCGTGTCCAGACGTCCCCATGTAAGAAGGTCAGCGGAGAGCGACCACCTCCGTGTCCAGACGTCCCCATGTAAGAAGGTCAGCAGAGAGCGACCCCCTCCGTGTCCAGACGTCCCCATGTAAGAAGGTCAGCGGAGAGCAACCACCTCCGTATCCAGACGTCCCCATGTAAGAAGGTGAGTGGAGAGCGACCACCTCCGTGTCCAGACGTCCCCATGTAAGAAGGTCAGCGGAGAGCGACCACCTCCGTGTCCAGACGTCCCCATGTAAGAAGGTCAGCGGAGAGCGACCACCTCCGTGTCCAGACATCCCCATGTAAGAAAGTCAGCGGAGAGCGACCCCCTCCGTGTCCAGACGTCCCCATGTAAGAAGGTCAGAGGAGAGCGACCCCCTCCGTGTCCAGACGTCCCCATGTAAGAAGGTCAGAGGAGAGCGACCCCCTCCGTGTCCAGACGTCCCCATGTAAGAAGGTCAGAGGAGAGCGACCCCCTCCGTGTCCAGACATCCCCATGTAAGAAGGTCAGCGGAGAGCGACCACCTCCGTGTCCAGACGTCCCCATGTAAGAAGGTCAGCGGAGAGCGACCCCCTCCGTGTCCAGACGTCCCCATGTAAGAAGGTCAGCGGAGAGCGACCACCTCCGTGTCCAGACGTCCCCATGTAAGCAGTCCAGCGGAGAGCGACCCCCTCCGTGTCCAGACGTCCCCATGTAAGCAGTCCAGCGGAGAGCGACCACCTCAGTGTCCAGACGTCCCCATGTAAGAAGGTCAGCGGAGAGCGACCACCTCCGTGTCCAGACATCCCCATGTAAGAAGGTCAGCGGAGAGCGACCACCTCCGTGTCCAGACGTCCCCATGTAAGAAGGTCAGCGGAGAGCGACCACCTCCGTGTCCAGACATCCCCATGTAAGAAGGTCAGCGGAGAGCGACCACCTCCGTGTCCAGACGTCCCCATGTAAGAAGGTCAGTGGAGAGCGACCACCTCCGTGTCCAGACGTCCCCATGTAAGAAGGTCAGCGGAGAGCGACCCCCTCCGTATCCAGACATCCCCATGTAAGAAGGTCAGAGGAGAGCGACCACCTCCGTGTCCAGACGTCCCCATGTAAGAAGGTCAGTGGAGAGCGACCCCCTCCGTGTCCAGACGTCCCCATGTAAGAAGGTCAGAGGAGAGCGACCACCTCCGTGTCCAGACATCCCCATGTAAGAAGGTCAGAGGAGAGCGACCACCTCCGTGTCCAGACGTCCCCATGTAAGAAGGTCAGAGGAGAGCGACCACCTCTGTGTCCAGACGTCCCCATGTAAGAAAGTCAGAGGAGAGCGACCACCTCCGTGTCCAGACGTCCCCATGTAAGAAGGTCAGCGGAGAGCGACCACCTCTGTGTCCAGACGTCCCCATGTAAGAAGGTCAGAGGAGAGCGACCACCTCTGTGTCCAGACGTCCCCATGTAAGAAGGTCAGCGGAGAGCGACCACCTCCGTTTCCAGACGTCCCCATGTAAGAAGGTCAGAGGAGAGCGACCACCTCCGTGTCCAGACGTCCCCATGTAAGAAGGTCAGCGGAGAGCGACCACCTCCGTTTCCAGACGTCCCCATGTAAGAAGGTCAGAGGAGAGCGACCACCTCCGTGTCCAGACGTCCCCATGTAAGAAGGTCAGAGGAGAGCGACCACCTCCGTGTCCAGACGTCCCCATGTAAGAAGGTCAGAGGAGAGCGACCACCTCCGTGTCCAGACGTCCCCATGTAAGAAAGTCAGCAGAGAGCGACCCCCTCCGTGTCCAGACGTCCCCATGTAAGAAGGTCAGAGGAGAGCGACCCCCTCCGTGTCCAGACGTCCCCATGTAAGAAGGTCAGAGGAGAGCGACCCCCTCCGTGTCCAGACGTCCCCATGTAAGAAGGTCAGAGGAGAGCGACCCCCTCCGTGTCCAGACGTCCCCATGTAAGCAGTCCAGTGGAGAGCGACCCCCTCCGTGTCCAGACGTCCCCATGTAAGCAGTCCAGCAGAGAGCGACCCCCTCCGTGTCCAGACGTCCCCATGTAAGAAGGTCAGAGGAGAGCGACCCCCTCCGTGTCCAGACGTCCCCATGTAAGAAGGTCAGAGGAGAGCGACCCCCTCCGTGTCCAGACGTCCCCATGTAAGCAGTCCAGTGGAGAGCGACCCCCTCCGTGTCCAGACGTCCCCATGTAAGAAGGTCAGCGGTGAGCGACTCCCTCCGTGTCCAGACGTCCCCATGTAAGCAGTCCAGTGGAGAGCGACCCCCTCCGTGTCCAGACGTCCCCATGTAAGCAGTCCAGTGGAGAGCGACCCCCCCGTATTCGGCGTGCTCCGGCCGCTCCTCGGTCACTCACCGTGCCGCGGCTCTCTGCACCTCTCCAGGGTGTTCAGTAAAACTCTGCCCAATTCCTGATGAGGGATTTCCTAAGATAAACACAGGAGAATTAAATGAGAGACGTGTGACATCATCATCAAGAAGCGCAGAACCCAAAGCCGCGCCAAACCCGAAGCAGCACCAAACCCGAAGCAGCACCAAACCCGAAGCAGCACCAAACCCGAAGCAGCACCAAACCCGAAGCAGCGCCGAATCCGAAGCAGCGCAGAACCCGAAGCAGCGCAGAACCCGAAGCAGCGCAGAACCCAAAGCAGCGAAAACCCGAAGCAGCGCAAAACCCGAAGCAGCCTAGAACACGAAGCAGCGCAAAACCCGAAGCAGCACAAAACCCGAAGCAGCCCAGAACATGAAGCAGCGCAGAACACGAAGCAGCGCAGAACACGAAGCAGCGCAGATTACGAAGCAGCGCAGAACACGAAGCAGCCCAGAACACGAAGCAGCGCAGAACACGAAGCAGCGCAGAACACGAAGCAGCCCAGAACACTAAGCAGCCCAGAACACGAAGCAGCCCAGAACATGAAGTAGAGCAGAAAATGAAGCAGCGCAGAACACGAAGCAGCGCAGAAAAGGGACCAACGCAGAACCCACAGAACCCGAAGCAGCGGAGAACACGAAGCAGAGCAGAACACAAAGCAGCCCAGAATACGAAGCAGCGCAGAACACAAAGCAGCGGAGAACACAAAGCAGAGCAGAACACGAAGCAGCACAGAACACAAAGCAGCGGAGAACACAAAGCAGAGCAGAACACGAAGCAGCACAGAACACAAAGCAGCGCAAAACACGAAGCAGCGTAGAACACGAAGCAGCACAGAACATGAAGCAGCGCAGATCATGAAGCAGCGCAGAACACGAAGAAGGGGAGAACACAAAGCAGAGCAGAACACAAAGCAGCACAGAACACGAAGCAGCACAGAACACGAAGCAGCGCAAAACACGAAGCAGCGCAGAAGACGAAGCAGCGCAGAACACGAAGCAGCGCAGAACACGAAGCAGCGCAGAACACGAAGCAGCGCAGAACATGCAGCAGTGCAGAACACAAAGCACCGCAGAACACGAAGCAGCCCAGAACACGAAGCAGCGCAGAACATGAAGCAGCACAGAACATGAAACAGCACAGAGAATACAAAGCAGCACAGAATATGAAGCAGCGCAGAACATGCCCATAGCAGAGGGTAGGTTTGGCCCCACAATGGTGGGGGCACAGCACGGATCGGTGGACATTCCTCCACACTGCTGGAGACGTCATTTCATGCCGAATATAAGATGAGACATTTTTTGCTGATTTGTTAATTTTTTGATTGACAACAGCAAATAAATAATGCACGGATTCAGCACAACCCAGAAGAAGCGTCGGCGGCCGTGTTCACACTGCTCTCTGGTCCGTCAGGTACTGCGTCCATCCATGGCTGACACAGCTGTATGTTCTCTCGCACATTGTTACCAGGAAATTTCATGGGGTGCTATGGTGCTATGGTGCTATGGTGGCAGCGCCAAGCTGGGAGTGTGCACACTAGTGACCGTACATTGTGCCGGCGGGGCATGGATGGATCAGCAGGGTTACTGCTCTGTGAGCCCAATAATCAGTACCAAGGGCACCAGTACTACCGGACCCAAATCCCATTATAACGTTACAGCCAGGAGGACCCAGTCCTAAAGGACGCCGAGGTCACCGGCTCCTCCGACCCCGATGCCTAAAGGGTCCCAAAGGCACCAGCGCAAAAAAATGAGGACAGCAGAGCCATGGACGACGTTCAGACGGACGATCAGAAATCACTGACATTACAAAGTGCTCCTAGAAGCACGAAGATCTGACATGTGTCTCCTAAAAACGTCCTCTCCGCTCTAAAGATGGAGGATTGTACTGTATACGGAGGATAGTGAAGGTCAGGCGCAAAGGAGAAGGGATGAATCCGCCGGGGCACGAGACGGCCCCGAACCAGCAATATCGGCAGTGTGATATACTGCACGTGATTCACTGTGCACAAAGCGTCCCAGCATTCATCCCATCATTCATCCCCTCATTCATCCCCTCATTCATCCCCTCATTCATCCCCTCATTCATCCCATCATTCACTCATTCATCCCCTCACTCATTCCCCTCATTCATCCCCTCATTCATCTCATCATTCATTCCCTCATTCACCCCCTCATTCCACCCATTATTCATCCCCTCATTAATCTCATCATTCACTCCCTCATTCATCCCCTTATTCCTCTCATTATTCAATCATTCATCCCCTCATTCATTCACTCATTCATCCCCTCATTCATCTCATTCATCCCCTCATTCCATCCATTATTCACTCACTCATTCATTCATCCCCTTATTCATCCCATCATTCCTCTCATAATTCACTCATTCATCCCCTCATTCATCCCCTCATTCCACCCATTATTCACTCATTCATTCATCCCCTTATTCATCCCATTATTCAATCATTCACTCACTCATTCATCCCCTCATTCATCCCCTCATGCATTCACTCACTCATGCATTCATCCCCTTATTCATTCCCGCATTCATCCCTTCATTCATCCCCTCATTCCTCCCATAATTCCACCCATTATTCACTCATTCATCCCCTCATTCCTCTCATAATTCACTCATTCATTCATCCCCTTATTCATCCCATCATTCCTCCCATTATTCAATTATTCATCCCCTTATTCATCCCCCTCATTCATTCACTCACTCATTCATTCCCTTATTCATCCCCTCATTCATTCACTCACTCATGCATTTATCCCCTTATTCATTCCCGCATTCATCCCTTCATTCATCCCCTCATTCCTCCCATCATTCACTCATTCATTCATCCCCTTATTCATTCCCGCATTCATCCCCTTATTCATTCCCGCATTCATCCCTTCATTCATCCCATCATTCCTCCCATCATTCAATTATTCATCCCCTTATTCACCCCCTCATTCATTCACTCACTCATTCATTCTCTTATTCATCCCCTCATTCATTCACTCATTCATTCCCTTATTCATCCCCGCATTCATCCCTTCATTCATCCCCTCATTCCTACCATCATTCACTCACTCATTCATCCCCTTATTCATCCCATCATTCATCCCCTCATTCATTCACTCACTCATTCATTCATCTATCCCCTTATTCATCCCCTCATTCATCCCTTCATTCATCCCCTCATTCACGCATTCATTTATCCCCTTATTCATCCCATTATTCATCCCTTCTTTCATCCCCTCATTTATCCCATTATTCACTCATTCATTCATTCATCGCATTATTCATTCACCCCATCCCTCATTCACACTCCCCAGCTTATTATTATATAGAGTCACAGGTGAATGAGGGTAACACACTTACATGTATCTGGACAGTGGTCTCCGGGCGATGTTACTGGGGATCAGTGTGGCAGCCCAGTCTGACACTGGTCTAGGTTATCGGCCACCTCTGCAATCTTACCAGAGGTGGTCGGCTTGCTGGCCAGGAGCACAGCACTTGTATGCGCCGCTCTGAATCCGGCAGAGCGCTGGCCCCCGGCCCCCACCTCTGCTGCAGATGGGAAGAGCACAGTCCTGGCTGCGGCTCCTGATGAGGGTTTGGACTTATAATGCCCATAACTTGTGCTCTGTGGCTGTAGCCTGACACTACGGGTGGGTGCCATCATGTGCCATATACAGTATATGTACAGATCTGTACAAACGTCTGGGCACGCCGCTCACAATTACTGTTATTGGGAACAGTTACCCAAGCTGAAGATGAACTGTAAATCCACAACAGCTTCTAGAGAGAAGACAATCCATTTATGACAGATCTGTGTGTGTTCAGATTCCTCAGATCAGGTATGTCCTGCATTGAATCTGCCCAATGTCATCGGCCGTCCTCCCCTCTAATGGCTGCTGGACATCGCCGGCCGTCCTCCCCTCTAATGGCTGCTGGACATCGCCGGCCGTCCTCCCCTCTAATGGCTGCTGGACATCGCCGGCCGTCCTCCCCTCTAATGGCTGCTGGACATCGTCGGCCATCCTTCCCTCTAATGGCTGCTGGACATCGCCGGCCGTCCTCCCCTCTAATGGCTGCTGGACATCGTCGGCCATCCTCCCCTCTAATGGCTGCTGGACATCGCCGGCTGTCCTCCCCTCTAATGGCTGCTGGACATCGTCGGCCATCCTCCCCTCTAATGGCTGCTGGATGTCGTCGGCCGTCCTCCCCTCTAATGGCTGCTGTATGTTGTCGGCCGTCCTCCCCTCTAATGGCTGCTGGATGTTGTCGGCCGTCCTCCCCTCTAATGGCTGCTGGATGTTGTCGGCCATCCTCCCCTCTAATGGCTGCTGGATGTTGTCGGCCGTCCTCCCCTCTAATGGCTGCTGGATGTTGTCGGCCATCCTCCCCTCTAATTATAATACAAGAATCTCCGGCACTCAAAGAGAATTTTATATTAATTCTTTTATTCAGAAAAAAGTTTTTATCTTCCAATAAATTGTTAAAACAAAACGTTTCGGCTATTCGCCTTCTTCAATTGTTGTGGTTCTATATAATAGGAAAACAAGGTATCACTACAAAATATATGTGTACATACATCAAATAGACAAGAAGGTCATATCCTAAACATGATAAAACAAAGTATCCATTATACATGAAAACATGCAGTAAAATTAACACCATTTTATTAACAAATGAAATTATCCATTACCTCTGGTAATGGAAGATAGAATCTGGACTCACAGCACTTATATCTGCATTTGTGCAATTCAAGTGAAGTTATCTGTATAGAGAAAAGTACATACATATAACTTTATGATGCTGAAACAAACAACTATCCGCTGACATAGAGCAGACTTGTTAAGTAGAGGAAAGACTATGAAAAGGTTCAAAATGAACAAAACAAAAATAGTGGTCAAATCCGACCCCACCAAGGATGTCAATTTTATAAAGCAAAACACATACCTCATGTTACTCTGATCATTAACAGGTTATTGTGTAATAAAATGCTATTAAGGCACAGGGAACACCAGGACATGAGATATTGGATCTAATGTGAACAATAAAAAGAAAAAACTGAAGTAAATAGTAGTAATGGCTTAAACCAGCCAAACATTATTCCAATTGTCAAGAGAGAAAAAAATTAAGCATATATGGAACTCCAGAAGAAACAACGAGTCCATAAGGAGCTTACTATTAGCCAAGCATCGGATAACAAAGTTCACAAGAGACCCATTCATTACCTGTTCCATTGGTGGTCAAAGGAGAAGTGGTGAGTGAAGGGATAACCCTGCGCAGGTTTATATAGTGGTGGAGGGCGGGTACGTGTACCAATTTCCTCATTGTGGAACGCAAACAATGTAGAAGGTGAAACGCACGCCACACGTGCGCAGTAGAATCAGAAAGTGCGCGCATGCGCGGTGCAGTGAAAGAAAGAAAAAGACGTAAACAGCTCCGGAGAAACCGCTCCTGACATTCAGCGAGTCTGAAAAAGACATTAACAACCATCAGTTATAATGGCAAAACACAACCGCATAATTCTAGGTAATATGGGGAAAATAGGAAACCCTAAATGTATATAATATTATCAAAAATATATCATAGTGGCAAGGAAAAGCTGACATATTACATAAAGTATAGTAATCATGCATATCTAGGTGTGCACACATACATGTACCAGAACATGCATATGTACACACCCATGCATATACCCATGATAAACAACACCAATGGTATATGCATGGGTATATGCATGGGTGTGTACATATGCATGTTCTGGTACATGTATGTGTGCACACCTAGATATGCATGATTACTATACTTTATGTAATATGTCAGCTTTTCCTTGCCACTATGATATATTTTTGATAATATTATATACATTTAGGGTTTCCTATTTTCCCCATATTACCTAGAATTATGCGGTTGTGTTTTGCCATTATAACTGATGGTTGTTAATGTCTTTTTCAGACTCGCTGAATGTCAGGAGCGGTTTCTCCGGAGCTGTTTACGTCTTTTTCTTTCTTTCACTGCACCGCGCATGCGCGCACTTTCTGATTCTACTGCGCACGTGTGGCGTGCGTTTCACCTTCTACATTGTTTGCGTTCCACAATGAGGAAATTGGTACACGTACCCGCCCTCCACCACTATATAAACCTGCGCAGGGTTATCCCTTCACTCACCACTTCTCCTTTGACCACCAATGGAACAGGTAATGAATGGGTCTCTTGTGAACTTTGTTATCCGATGCTTGGCTAATAGTAAGCTCCTTATGGACTCGTTGTTTCTTCTGGAGTTCCATATATGCTTAATTTTTTTCTCTCTTGACAATTGGAATAATGTTTGGCTGGTTTAAGCCATTACTACTATTTACTTCAGTTTTTTCTTTTTATTGTTCACATTAGATCCAATATCTCATGTCCTGGTGTTCCCTGTGCCTTAATAGCATTTTATTACACAATAACCTGTTAATGATCAGAGTAACATGAGGTATGTGTTTTGCTTTATAAAATTGACATCCTTGGTGGGGTCGGATTTGACCACTATTTTTGTTTTGTTCATTTTGAACCTTTTCATAGTCTTTCCTCTACTTAACAAGTCTGCTCTATGTCAGCGGATAGTTGTTTGTTTCAGCATCATAAAGTTATATGTATGTACTTTTCTCTATACAGATAATTTCACTTGAATTGCACAAATGCAGATATAAGTGCTGTGAGTCCAGATTCTATCTTCCATTACCAGAGGTAATGGATAATTTCATTTGCTAATAAAATGGTGTTAATTTTACTGCATGTTTTCATGTATAATGGATACTTTGTTTTATCATGTTTAGGATATGACCTTCTTGTCTATTTGATGTATGTACACATATATTTTGTAGTGATACCTTGTTTTCCTATTATATAGAACCACAACAATTGAAGAAGGCGAATAGCCGAAACGTTTTGTTTTAACAATTTATTGGAAGATAAAAACTTTTTTCTGAATAAAAGAATTAATATAAAATTCTCTTTGAGTGCCGGAGATTCTTGTATTATAGTTCGACATTTTTTCTCCAGAGCACCGACAACGCGGAGTGCTTAGCCATACTTTATTATATGTCCTCCCCTCTAATGGCTGCTGGACATCGCCGGCCGTCCTTCTCTCTAATGGCTGCTGGACATCGCCGGCCATCCTCCCCTCTAATGGCTGCTGGACATCGCCGGCCATCCTCTCCTCTAATGGCTGCTGGACATCGCCGGCCGTCCTTCTCTCTAATGGCTGCTGGACATCGCCGGCCATCCTCTCCTCTAATGGCTGCTGGACATTGCCGGCCGTCCTCCCCTCTAATGGCTGCTGGACATTGCCGGCCGTCCTTCCCTCTAATGGCTGCTGGACATCGCCGGCCATCCTCCCCTCTAATGGCTGCTGGACATCGCCGGCCGTCCTCCCCTCTAATGGCTGCTGGACATCGCCGGCCGTCCTTCCCTCTAATGGCTGCTGGACATCGCCGGCCGTCCTTCCCTCTAATGGCTGCTGGACATCGCCGGCCATCCTCCCCTCTAATGGCTGCTGGACATCGCCGGCCATCCTCCCCTCTAATGGCTGCTGGACATCGCCGGCCGTCCTTCCCTCTAATGGCTGCTGGACATCGCCGGCCATCCTCCCCTCTAATGGCTGCTGGACATCGCCGGCCATCCTCCCCTCTAATGGCTGCTGGACATCGCCGGCCGTCCTTCCCTCTAATGGCTGCTGGACATCGCCGGCCGTCCTTCCCTCTAATGGCTGCTGGACATCGCCGGCCGTCCTCCCCTCTAATGGCTGCTGGACATTGCCGGCCGTCCTTCCCTCTAATGGCTGCTGGACATCGCCGGCCGTCCTCCCCTCTAATGGCTGCTGGACATCACCGGCCGTCCTCCCCTTTAATGGCTGCTGGACATCGCCGGCCGTCCTTCCCTCTAATGGCTGCTGGACATCGCCGGCCGTCCTTCCCTCTAATGGCTGCTGGACATCGCCGGCCGTCCTTCCCTCTAATGGCTGCTGGACATCGTCGGCCATCCTCCCCTCTAATGGCTGCTGGACATCGCCGGCCGTCCTCCCCTCTAATGGCTGCTGGACATTGCCGGCCATCCTCCCCTCTAATGGCTGCTGGACATCGCCGGCCGTCCTTCCCTCTAATGGCTGCTGGACATCGCCGGCCGTCCTTCCCTCTAATGGCTGCTGGACATCGCCGGCCGTCCTCCCCTCTAATGGCTGCTGGACATCGCCGGCCGTCCTCCCCTCTAATGGCTGCTGGACATCGCCGGCCGTCCTCCCCTCTAATGGCTGCTGGACATCGCCGGCCATCCTCTCCTCTAATGGCTGCTGGACATCGCCGGCCGTCCTTCCCTCTAATGGCTGCTGGACATCGCCGGCCGTCCTCCTCTCTAATGGCTGCTGGACATCGCCGGCCATCCTCTCCTCTAATGGCTGCTGGACATCGCCGGCCGTCCTTCCCTCTAATGGCTGCTGGACATCGTCGGCCGTCCTCCCCTCTAATGGCTGCTGGACATTGCCGGCCGTCCTTCCCTCTAATGGCTGCTGGACATCGTCGGCCGTCCTCCCCTCTAATGGCTGCTGGACATCACCGGCCGTCCTCCCCTCTAATGGCTGCTGGACATCGCCGGCCGTCCTCCCCTCTAATGGCTGCTGGACAACGCCGGCCGTCCTTCCCTCTAATGGCTGCTGGACATCGCCGGCCGTCCTTCCCTCTAATGGCTGCTGGACATCGTCGGCCGTCCTCCCCTCTAATGGCTGCTGGACATCGCCGGCCGTCCTTCCCTCTAATGGCTGCTGGACATCGCCGGCCGTCCTTCCCTCTAATGGCTGCTGGACATCGTCGGCCGTCCTCCCCTCTAATGGCTGCTGGACATCGCCGGCCGTCCTTCCCTCTAATGGCTGCTGGACATCGCCGGCCGTCCTCCCCTCTAATGGCTGCTGGACATCGCCGGCCGTCCTTCCCTCTAATGGCTGCTGGACATCGCCGGCCGTCCTCCCCTCTAATGGCTGCTGGACATCGTCGGCCGTCCTTCCCTCTAATGGCTGCTGGACATCGCCGGCCGTCCTCCCCTCTAATGGCTGCTGGACATCGCCGGCTGTCCTCCCCTCTAATGGCTGCTGGACATCGTCGGCCATCCTCCCCTCTAATGGCTGCTGGACATCGTCGGCCGTCCTTCCCTCTAATGGCTGCTGGACATCGTCGGCCGTCCTTCCCTCTAATGGCTGCTGGACGTCGCCGGCCGTCCTTCCCTCTAATGGCTGCTGTAAACCTGAAACCTTCGCAGTTCGTAGAGAACTTTTGCTCTTGTTCTATGTAAACCGCTATGAATACGGAACGCCCGACATTTATTACCTTAATGTGCTCCTCGGCGGAGAGAATGGATCACTGAATGTCTGCGAATGGTGACAAATCTGCTGCATATAAACCCATGGATTAAAAGACGGGAATTTGCGTCTCCCATTAAGTCTGATTTCCATGAAACGCCCTGAAGAAAGATGCGCCATAGATAGCGGTATTACATAGCGGTATTTACAGCGCGTCCCAATGCTCCGTCATTGTCTTCCGAGCCTCCAGCTTTCTCCAGAGCGTTACTTATATTTACAAGAACAATATTTATTTCCGACTCAGCGCTTCTAGGGAAGATAACATAAATATTCATAAAGAACAAGCGGAGACAAGAGACGGACGGAATACTGAAATATCCTGGATGAAGGAGCACAAAAATCTATACAATGAGACCAGCTGAAGCACCGGACAGGTGCGAAACGGCCGTCGTCTGCCACGGCGTTCACTCCCTCTCCCCACCAGCCCTCTCCGCACATGTAACCTCCGTTGTTTAATAAACAAGATCCTGCACAGCAAAGCAAACTGGTGAGTGCTATATTTTTCTACTTCCATACTGCGTTAAAATCTATACAACGCTGATGAACGAGAGACACGGGTCAGCAGAATAAATCCAGAGAGACAAGTAATCACGCTCTGATATTCATTCTTTAAAGAGAATCTGTCAGCAGGTTTTTACTATGTAATCGGAGAGCAGCGTGAATGTAGGGGCAGAGACCCTGATTCCAGCAATGTATCTATCACGGGTGAGTCCTGTGGTGTCCGGCTGTAGAAGGTCACAGCGTTTGGCTGCTCCCTGAACTTCTATTATTCCTGCTTAGTGTATTTGCTATCCTATGTTTCTCCTCTGCTTGATTTTCATCCCTTTCCCTGAAGAGAAGTCATAATCCAGAAGAATGGATCATCAATTCCTCCAAAACAAGCTCAAAAGCTGTCTGTCATGGGTGTGTCACGGGTGACAGATAGCCCTGTGGTGTCCAGCTATAGAAGGTCACAATGCTTGGCTGTGCAGAATGCTCCCTGACTTTCTATTATTCTTGCTGTCAGTATTCAGTGTACTGGTATCTGTCACGCTCCCCGGGTCCCCTGTGCTGCCCTCCGGCTCACCTGTCACGCTCCCCGGCTCCCCCGCCTCGCTTCCCGGTTCCTTGGTCCGGTCACCGCCGCTCCCCGCTCTCCAGCACCCTTTGCCGGCGCGTCCCCAGCGTCCTGGTCCCCGCACCCGGCGTCCGTCGGCTTCACAGCCCCAGCCTGGCCCTGCTGCTTCCTCCTCGCAGCTTCCTGCTCTGGCTTCTGGCACTCGGGCCGCGCGCATGCGCATTAGGGCGCGCGCGCGCGGTCATTAACCCTTTTTTAAAGGGCCAGCGTCCATTAACAGGAAATGATGCAAAACAGGTACAGGGTATAAAGGGGTTTAATGTCCAAGGGGGCGGGGCCTGATCTTCGTGTTTCTTAAGCTAGGAGTCAGGTCTCCTGGTGTCTCTGTGTATATACTCACCTATCTCTCTTGTAGAGCCGTGCCTGCCTCGCCATCCGGTCCTGACCGATTCCCGAACCCCGAACGCTGTCCATCTGCCATCCTGACAGTCCGTACCATCTCAGATCCCTGCGGTGACCCGTCATCTCGCTCCAAAGGTTCCGGACCCCGCCTGACATCTTCTCGGCTTCCGAACTTGAGCTGCGTCACCCGGACTACCACCAGTGACTCCGTGGTCCCAGGGACTTCTCCGTTATACTCGTGTGCACGGACTGTTCTGCTGCCTATAGTGCTCCAGCTACCGGACCCCTTACCATCATCTAGGAGTTCGGCCCAGTGGATCCACCTCCTGGGTCTGCCCGTCCACCTGGCCCTGACAGTATCTCTTCTGCTGGGATTTCATTCCTGTCCCTCTAGGACCCTGCGGAGCTCCTCTTGCCTTCAGGTGCTGATCATCTGTATTTACCCTTGGGTTTAAATACTCTCATTTTTCCTGGACTTGTGCTGGTGATATTCAGTTCCTTCACAAGCTCTGGAAGCAAGCAGGCAGCTTGCACTCATGTGTAGGATCATTGCTGTTCTTTGCTGAACTTCTTACCAAGTCATCTAGAGATAAGTTGGTTTGTTTCTTAGTAATAAACAACATTATTATTAGTAATAAACAAAATTATTATCTTCCCTTGTTTGTTATCTCTATGTCTCCTTTAGTGCCTAGTGGGGTTGACAAAGAGCTCATCCATTCTGCTCCCTACCTAAGGCCCAGATCAGGGTCAGCCTAGGGTCAGGTATCCGGCTTGGCCCATAGTTGCGGAACCCCAGAGACCAGTGGTAGGCATGGTCAGGGGTCACCATCTTCGCTAGATACAGGGTTTCCCTTCCCCGTTCGCTTGGTGCTTCCCTGTACCTAGCGTGACACCATCTTGCAGCATAATGGCAATGTGCTCCCTTCAATTCCAGTTGGCTTTGCCGTCCACATAGTGAAACCTATGACCACATGAAACAGCTGCTGAGGGGCCTGAACTAGGAACAGCATTTGAGGCCCCTCAGTGGTGACTTACAGGTGGTTGTCCTCTTACTTGGTCTCCAGAGTGGACCTGCTGCTTTGTGTATGAGTGGGATAGGCGTGTGAGAGAAAATCACTGCAATAAGAGACCGGCCTCCGACATTCAGCCATGGACTATCAATGTCCGGCATCAGCACTTGTGACCTACAGAAGATTGTGCCACCACCATTGTTTATCACGTGTGGCCTACTGAAGAACTTTCTACAGGCAACGGATAAAAATGCAAAAGCCTTCAAGTATGTCATTGATAAATATCCAAGGCTGAGCGAAGATGAAGGAAGGAGTCTTTACTGGACCTCAGATTCTTCAGCTTCTTCCAGATGAGGAGATTCCGCGTTTGTTGCACGGTAAGGAAAAGGCGTCATGGGAGCGTTCACATTAGAGGGACCTCAAGAGCAGAAAGCTGAGAAGAGCTGGTGGAAAATCCCCCCAGAACATAGAAGGGTCTTGGCTGTAACGTCCTTACAGATTCATCTCTTATACTTGTATCTGGACTGCGGAGCAGCGAGCGAGGAGCGCGGCGAGAGATCTCACCAAGATACTGCCGCTATGGAGAGAAGATATCAAGGAAGATGGATCCATCAGTGCTGCAGATACTGCGGGACGATTGTAAGAGATGATCGGGGGCCGAGGACAAGAGACAAGAAGCAAAGAGACCAGCAACAAAGAGATCAGCAACAAAGAGATCAGCAACAAAGAGATCAGGAAGAAAGACAGCAGCAAAAAAAGGGACCAGCAACAAAAGGTACCAGCGAAAAAAGAGAGCAGCAAAAAAGGGACCAGCAAACAAGGGACCAGCAAACATGTGACCAGCAAACAAGGGACCAGCAAAAAAGAGACCAGCAAAAAAGAGACCAGCAAACAAGGGACCAGCAAACAAGGGACCAGCAAACAAGGGACCAGCAACAAAGAGACCAGCAAAAAAGGGACCAGCAACAAAGAGACCAGCAAAAAAGAGACCACTGAATGAGGAAATAATGGTGTGGAGCAATTTCTGTACCTGTGTATAATCCGCAGTGGTGATTACACAGGTTTCAGTTATTTTAATTGTTGCTAAGTTTCCTCTAAATAAATATCAGAAAATAAGAACAAAATATTCTGCATCTTTATATTTACAAAAATAATAATGTTTCAAAGTTCTGAAACTTTTATGCATGAAATATACACTACAGGTCAAAAGTTTAGGGTCATTTAGATATTTCCTTATTTTTGAAAGAAAATACTTTTTTTTTTTCAATAAAGCTAACAATAAATTACACAGAAATCCCCTCTATACATTGTTAATGTGGTAAATTATTCTAGCTGCAAACGTCTGGTTTTTAATACAATAACTACATAGGTGTATAGAGGCCCATTTCCAACAACCACCACTCCAGTGTCTAATGGTACAATGTGTTTGCTAACTGTGTTATAAGGCTAATGGATGTTTAGAAATCCCTTGGAAACCCTTGTGCAGGTATGTTAGCACAGCTGAAAACAGTTTTGCTGATTAGAGAAGCTATAAAACTGACCTTCCTTTGAGCTAGTTGAGAATCTGGAGCATTACATTTGTTGGTTCCATTAAACTCTCAAAATAGCCAGAAAAAGAGAACTTTCCTGTGAATCTCGACAGTCTATTCTTGTTCTTAGAAATGAAGGATATTCCATGCGAGAAATTGCCAAGAAACGGAAGATCTCCTACCACGGTGTGTACTACTCCCTTCAGAGGAGAGCACAAACAGGCTGTAACCAGAGTAGAGAGAAGTGGAGGCCGTGCTCCACAACTGTGGAGAGCACAAACAGGCTGTAACCAGAGTAGAGAGAAGTGGAGGCTGCGCTGCACAACTGAGGAGAGCACAAACAGGCTGTAACCAGAGTAGAGAGAAGTGGAGGCCGCGCTGCACAACTGAGCAACAAGACAAGCACATTACAGTCTATAGTGTGAGAAATCCACGCCTCACAGGTCCTCAACTGGCAGCTTCATTAAACAGCACCCGCAGAACGCCAGTGTCACCGTCTACAGTGACGAGGAGACTCCGGGATGCCGGCCTTCAGGGCAGAGTGGCAAAGAAAAAGCCAAATTTGAGACTGCTAATAAAAGGAAAAGATTAATATGGGCAAAAGAACAGACATTGGACAGAAGAAGATGGGGAAAAGTGTTATGGACGGACAAATCGAAGTGTGAGGTGTTTGGATCACACAGAAGAACATTTGTGAGATGCAGAACAACTTGAAAAGATGCTGGAAGACTGCCTGACGCCATCTGTCAAGCATGGTGGAGGTAATGTGATGGTCTGGGGTTGCTTTGTGCTGGTAAAGTGGGAGATTTGTACAAGGTAAAAGAGATATTGAATAAGGAAGGCTATCACTCCATTTTACAACGCCATGCCATACCCTGTGGACAGCGCTTGATTGGAGCCAATTTCATCCTACAACAGGACAATGACCCAAAGCACAGCTCCAAATTATGCATGAACTATTTAGGGGAGAAGCCGGCAGCTGGTGTCTATCTGTAATTGAGTGGCCCAGTCACCAGACCTCAACCCTATAGAGCTGTTGTGGGAGCAGCTTGACTGTATGGTGCCAAAAAGTGCCTATCAAGCCAATGCAACTTGTGGAGGGGGAGCATGGGGGGAAATATCTCCAGATTACCCCCGCAAATTAACATCTAGAATGCCAAAGGTCTGCAAAGCTGGAATTGTGCAAAGGAGCGATCTGTGCCGAAAGCCAAGTGTGAAGAGAAAAGTATTATTACATGTAAAAATCATTATTTCTGACCTCGTCACTGTCTGCACGAGATTCTCTATTCATTATGCAACTGATCTGATAAATAAAAAGTAGGATATTCATGGAAAAGACAAAATTGTCTGGTGAACTCAAACTTTTGAACTGTAGTGTACGGCCGGCAGCACGGTGGCTCATTGGTTAGTAGCATGGTGGCTCAGTGGTTAGCAGCATGATGGCTCAGTGGTTAGCACTGCAGCCTTGCAGAGCTGGGGTCCTGGGTTCAATTCCCACCAGGGACAACATCTGCAAGGAGTTTGTATGTTCTGCCCTTGTTTGCGTGGGTTTCCTCTGGGTTCTCCGGTTTCCTCCCACACTCCAAAGACGGATAGGGAGTTAGATTGTGAGCCCCAATGGGGAAAGTGTTGCCGATGTGTAAAGCGCTGTGGAATAACAGCGCTATATAAATGAATGTCGTGAGCCGTTCTGAGTCTTTGGAGAGGGGCGGCATACAAGTTTGACAAATAAATAAATAAATAAAAAATGTTGCAGCAAAATGAAAACTGTTTGATATCATACGAACAAGAAACAAGTAAACATTTAATTGTCAGATTTGAATTTAGGTGTCCGGGAATCGGGGCTCCTGATCTGTTCCTCAAGCTGGGGGACCCTATGCTATCCTTACTCTCAGGAACTACATTAAAGTGGAGCTTTCAAGGCGCTGCTGCACAGATGACATAAAGCCAAAGGAGCTGAATCTTAGGTGATGTTATTCAACGCGTTTCGAAGTGTCTCCCCACTTCTTCATCAGGTAAGTCACTAATTTAACAGTGGATTTCCTGATTGAGAAGTGAGCAAAATGAGACTGTGGAAAAAAATAGGCAATAGGGTCTTACCTAGGTAACACCAAATAGGAATGAATGTAGGAACACTCCTATACTAGCGTAGTCACAGGGTAAAAATAGCTGCAGCCCGAAGAATTAGAATTAGTGGTTGTCAGGAGAGACGGGTATCATGCCGCGCTTATCACCAGATCCAAAAGGCAGAAATTATTAATCCATGTCTTTTATTAACAAAGAAGATACAGGTCTACGCGTTTCATGGGTCACAGTCCCCTTCCTCAGGAGAAATATCAGTGACCGGATAATACAATCTGAAGAGATAAGCCACTATTTGCATGTTTGTAGGCGTCATAGGTCCTCCTCCCTCTTTGAAAAAAATCGGCGGGATTCTTATCATTTAAAAAGAACGGTCTTATATGAAATTATATTAAAAAAGTTAATTATCAAGGTGAGGAATAGCTTGATTTATAAAAACGCTGTGAAAAACACTAGAATGACAGTGAAACAAGAAATTGTATATGAAATAGTTAATAAATAGGTGGTACAGAACTTAAGAGGTGTGATGTTAAAAGGATTGTTTTATTTCTAAATGACCGGTTAACCTCTGTGTCTCTTTTGTTTTATAGGTAAAAGAAGCAGAAAAAAAGGGAAGAAAAAGGGGGAAAAAGGAAATATATTATTGTGTTGAAAAATAACAGTGTGGTGCACCAAAAAAATATAATATTTTTGCAGTGTGTGCAAAAAAATAAATATAGATATAATTAAATTGATATACAGTTAGGTCCAGAAATATTTGGACAGTGACACAAGTTTTGTTATTTTAGCTGTTACAAAAACATGTTCAGAAATACAATTCTATATATAATATGGGCTGAAAGTGCACACTCCCAGCTGCAATATGAGAGTTTTCACATCCAAATCGGAGAAAGGGTTTAGGAATCATAGCTCTGTAATGCATAGTCTCCTCTTTTTAAAGGGACCAAAAGTAAATGGACAAGGGACTCTAAGGGCTGCAATTAACTCTGAAGGCGTCTCCCTCGTTAACCTGTAATCAATGAAGTAGTTAAAAGGTCTGGGGTTGATTACAGGTGTGTGGTTTTGCATTTGGAAGCTGTTGCTGTGACCAGACAACATGCGGTCTAAGGAACTCTCAATTGAGGTGAAGCAGAACATCCTGAGGCTGAAAAAAAAGAAAAAATCCATCAGAGAGCATAGCAGACATGCTTGGAGTAGCAAAATCAACAGTCGGGTACATTCTGAGAAAAAAGGAATTGACTGGTGAGCTTGGGAACTCAAAAAGGCCTGGGCGTCCACGGATGACAACAGTGGTGGATGATCGCCGCATACTTTCTTTGGTGAAGAAGAACCCGTTCGCAACATCAACTGAAGTCCAGAACACTCTCAGTGAAGTAGGTGTATCTGTCTCTAAGTCACCAGTAAAGAGAAGACTCCATGAAAGTAAATACAAAGGGTTCACATCTAGATGCAAACCATTCATCAATTCCAAAAATAGACAGGCCAGAGTTACATTTGCTGAAAAACACCTCATGAAGCCAGCTCAGTTCTGGAAAAGTATTCTATGGACAGATGAGACAAAGATCAACCTGTACCAGAATGATGGGAAGAAAAAAGACTGGAGAAGAAAGGGAACGGCACATGATCCAAGGCACACCACATCCTCTGTAAAACATGGTGGAGGCAACGTGATGGCATGGGCATGCATGGCTTTCAATGGCATTGGGTCACTTGTGTTTATTGATGACATAACAGCAGACAAGAGTAGCCGGATGAATTCTGAAGTGTACCGGGATATACTTTCAGCCCAGATTCAGCCAAATGCTGCAAAGTTGATCGGACGGCGCTTCATAGTACAGATGGACAATGACCCCAAGCATACAGCCAAAGCTACCCAGGAGTTCATGAGTGCAAAAAAGTGGAACATTCTGCAATGGCCAAGTCAATCACCAGATCTTAACCCAATTGAGCATGCATTTCTCTTGCTCAAATCCAGACTTAAGACGGAAAGACCCACAAACAAGCAAGACCTGAAGGCTGCGGCTGTAAAGGCCTGGCAAAGCATTAAGAAGGAGGAAACCCAGCGTTTGGTGATGTCCATGGGTTCCAGACTTAAGGCAGTGATTGCCTCCAAAGGATTCGCAACAAAATATTGAAAATAAAAATATTTTGTTTGGGTTTGGTTTATTTGTCCAATTACTTTTGACCTCCTAAAATGTGGAGTGTCTGTAAAGAAATGTGTACAATTCCTACAATTTCTATCAGATATTTTTGTTCAAACCTTCAAATTAAACGTTACAATCTGCACTTGAATTCTGTTGTAGAGGTTTCATTTCAAATCCAATGTGGTGGCATGCAGAGCCCAACTCGCCAAAATTGTGTCACTGTCCAAATATTTCTGGACCTAACTGTATGTCTACTGTTTATAACATATGTATGTGTGTAAATACTCTCACTCAGAAGTTCACCAACAACTGAATCACAACAGCACATGGACCAGTATCGCTAAAGCTATAATCGGCACAGGAAGTCAGTTTCCACCATCTGAAAAAGGCGGTGAGAAGCTGTGATAGGGTTTTCATAACATGATCCTAGAGGTAACCAGTTAGGAGAGATTAACCCTTGCCAGCACGATCACTAAACTGGTCGACGCATGGGCCTGCCTGTGCAACTCAGAAGCCCCAGAATAACCACAATGTGGAGTATCAGAGTCTGTGGTGTGAACAGCACCAGATACCACCATGACACTCAGCGAGTCTTGAGCCAAACGCCGTGTAACAAAGGGTTGCCCTGACCAAATGAAATGTTACCGTTGTTTGGCTTGGATGATGAACTTCTTACCAGATTCCGTAGCTGTTGAAGAAGCTGTAAAACATCAAGGAGTTTTTCTTCAACTAAGGATAGACGGACCCTCTCAGTCTCCAGCATCTGAAGGTCAATCCTAAGTAGCTCAATATCCTCAACCTTCCTTTCCAGTTCATCAATGAATGGTTCCTTGATCTGAAAAACCCCCAGAAAGAATCAATATCTCAGCGTACGGTTAAGGTACAGGAGGGTCCACCTTCACCTTTAGGGCAATTGTCAAGGACTTTAACTTCTCAACAAAATCAATATAATATCTCACATGCTAACACAATCACAATACCCACAGATTGGACAAAGCACGAACTCCTGAGAAAGTATCACAAAATCTGGTAATTTTTAAAGCTCGTTATATCAGACCACTCATCTTGAGATATGTTGAGCCAAGTGAAAAAGGTAAGGAACGATCTGTCAACTGCAAAGAAGAGTAATGGACTGTTAATAGAAATATATGGCAGGTAGTCACCCACTGACAAATATGCTTGGATAGGACAGGAACTTATGCTGCTGCCAGGCTCTAGTCACAGGCTAGCCATGAGGCTGGGTAGTCGGGAGGTCCAGGGTCAGATACCAGGGGGCTTGCAACAACAAAAGGGGTAAGACAGAGGCTTAGTCAGGTCAAAGTCCGAGGTCAGAATGCCAGGAAGGTAGCAGATAAAGACTAAGGTGCAAACGGGTAGTCAGGAGACCAGTCAGGGATTGGGAAACCACAGATCAGAGACTGAACACAGGATTAAGGCAAACAAACACCACCGAGCTTAAGGCTACAACTGGCAGTGATCTGACCTCTACCCGCCAGCTAAATAGCCAGGTAATCACGGCAAAGGGTGACACTTGGAGGAAGGTCTTATCCTTGAAAGAAATATAGGATTGGGCAGAATGATATCCAACATGTGGTCCATACTTCCCCCACAATCTGCAATGGTAAGACAGGCAGCCTGTCGGTAGATCCCTTAAATTGGCCGAGTCCACTAACATTCATTTAATATCTATAAACATAAATGAGCAGGATTAATGCACCGATACGTCTACATCTATTGAAAGCATTTTTCCTAAAGATACAGGTCCCCAAAGCCATTAGAGTTGGCTAAACAGACTGGCTTTGGCAGCTGACCCTCTGAGGTGGACGGGCCTCTCAACGCTCTCCCAACAGACGATGTCAGAGAAGCAGAGGATCGGACATAGTGTGAAAAGCTGGTTGAGGTTAGAGGGTGTACAACTGAATCTGGAGCCATCTCTCCCAGCTATCTGATGTGTAAGGCCACAAAACCCCTTCATAATATGCTGATAGGTCAAGGTGATCCACATCGTAACCAAAGCCTAATTTAGCCACCACAAAAATGATGGCCAAGGTAATTAAAGCTAGCCAGACACATTAGATAGCTGTTACCTAAACAATACAAAGGAACAGTTGACTTGGGTGAAAAGTTCAATGTTCCCTGAGAGAAAGCTACTGACAGAATCATCCGGGAGAGGATAATCTTTCTGCTGTTGACTGCCAACCACCTGATCTATATGATCCCCAAAAAAAAATCTGTCAGGGGACAGTTAGGAGGCCCCTATACATATTAGATGGCCAAACAATTCTGCCAAAATTGACAGGTTTGGTTGGCTTTTATTTAATGCGTAAAGATTCCATAGGATTGGTAAAGTTACAGTGAGATGAACCATTCTTGACGTGACTCTACGAGGACAAAGTTTAGACCTTGTTACCAAACACTGATACCTGAGCATGCGAACCTCGTAATTCAAGAAGGTAATAATTCTTTAAAAAATGATAAGTAGTGTGATGCAGGTAAATGTGGATCCCACTACACCAGCAGTGGAGACTTGGTTGGAATTATGGTTCATTTGTAGGAGAAATCTAACCACGTCTCCACTAACAGCAGCTCGCACCCACACTCTCTAGAAAGACACTGGTGCTATCGAGGTGTTCCCAGTTTATTGCACATTTATGGAACATTTTGTGGATGGGAACACCCCTAGAAATCTAAATTGAAGACTAATATAATTGCACACGTAGTGGTATGTCAGGTCTCATATGAAGGCTGTAGAACTGGTGGGCATTTGTTTCTCCATCGGAGAGAATGATTTTCTTCTGTTAGAGACACGAGCTGCTTCTTCCTAATTACTGCCGTCTATCATGGTAACACATGAGCGTTGTCCTATCTGGCCCTGGTTAAATGGAGCCAGCAGCGACACTTTCTGACATCACCTGTGGATGGATTACCAGTCTCCACAACCGTCTCATTACCTCCTCCATCAGCACCTCTAGATCCCTCATCTCCTGCTCTTTAGCTGTCAGCTCTTCGGTCAGGTTGGAAATCCTTTCCACCAATAACGCAGGTACATCCCGGGGATCAATAACATCGCTTCCAATAATATCAGTTAAGAGCTTCCATATCCTCCTGTCCTCGCACCTGAGAGGATGAAATCTCACATGAATATAAGACCCTCATATTCTTTTTTTATTACTGAACTTACAGTGAATTTGGATCAATGTACATAACCGCTGCATAATACAGGACATCATGGTCGTACATTAGGAGAGGCTCTGGGGAATATATGGAACATCATGGTAGTACATTAGGAGAGGCTCTGGGGAATATACAGAACATCATGGTCGTACATTAGGAGAGGCTCTGGGGAATATACAGAACATCATGGTGGTACATTAGGAGAGGCTCTGGGGAATATACAGAACATCATGGTGGTACATTAGGAGAGGCTCTGGGGAATATACAGAACATCATGGTGGTACATTAGGAGAGGCTCTGGGGAATATACAGAACATCATGGTGGTACATTAGGAGAGGCTCTGGGGCTATACAGAACATCATGGTGGTACATTAGGAGAGGCTCTGGGGAATATATAGAACATCATGGTGGTACATTAGGAGAGACTCTGGGGAATATACAGAATATCATGGTGGTACATTAGGAGAGGCTCTGGGGAATATACAGAACATCATGGTGGTACATTAGGAGAGGCTCTGGGGAATATACGGAACATCATGGTGGTACATTAGGAGAGGCTCTGGGGAATATACAGAACATCATGGTCGTACATTAGGAGAGGCTCTGGGGAATATACAGAACATCATGGTGGTACATTAGGAGAGGCTCTGGGGAATATACAGAACATCATGGTGGTACATTAGGAGAGGCTCTGGGGAATATACAGAACATCATGGTGGTACATTAGGAGAGGCTCTGGGGAATATACAGAACATCATGGTGGTACATTAGGAGAGGCTCTGGGGAATATACAGAACATCATGGTGGTACATTAGGAGAGCCTCTGGGGAATATACAGAACATGGTGGTACATTAGGAGAGGCTCTAAGGAATATACAGAACATCATGGTGGTACATTAGGAGAGGCTCTGAGGAATATACAGAACATCATGGTGGTACATTAGGAGAGGCTCTGGGGAATATACAGAACATCATGGTGGTACAGTGGTACATTAGGAGAGGCTCTGGGGAATATACAGAACATCATGGTGGTACATTAGGAGAGCCTCTGGGGAATATACAGAACATCATGGTGGTACATTAGGAGAGGCTCTGGGGAATATAGAGAAGATCATGGTGGTACATTAGGAGAGCCTCTGGGGAATATACAGAACATCATGGTGGTACATTAGGAGAGGCTCTGGGGAATATACAGAACATCATGGTGGTACAGTGGTACATTAGGAGAGGCTCTGGGGAATATACAGAACCTAATGGTGGTACATTAGGAGAGCCTCTGGGGAATATACAGAACATCATGGTGGTACATTAGGAGAGGCTCTGGGGAATATACGGAACATCATGGTGGTACATTAGGAGAGGCTCTGAGGAATATACAGAACATCATGGTGGTACATTAGGAGAGGCTCTGGGGAATATAGAGAAGATCATGGTGGTACATTAGGAGAGCCTCTGGGGAATATACAGAACATCATGGTGGTACATTAGGAGAGGCTCTGAGGAATATACAGAACATCATGGTGGTACATTAGGAGAGGCTCTGGGGAATATACAGAACATCATGGTGGTACATTAGGAGAGGCTCTGGGGAATATACAGAACATCATGGTGGTACATTAGGAGAGGCTCTGGGGAATATACAGAACATCATGGTGGTACATTAGGAGAGGCTCTGGGGAATATACAGAACATCATGGTGGTACATTAGGAGAGGCTCTGGGGAATATACAGAACATCATGGTGGTACATTAGGAGAGGCTCTGGGGAATATACAGAACATCATGGTGGTACATTAGGAGAGGCTCTGGGGAATATACAGAACATCATGGTGGTACATTAGGAGAGGCTCTGGGGAATATACAGAACATCATGGTGGTACATTAGGAGAGGCTCTGGGGAATATACAGAACATCATGGTGGTACATTAGGAGAGCCTCTGGGGAATATACAGAACATGGTGGTACATTAGGAGAGGCTCTAAGGAATATACAGAACATCATGGTGGTACATTAGGAGAGGCTCTGAGGAATATACAGAACATCATGGTGGTACATTAGGAGAGGCTCTGGGGAATATACAGAACATCATGGTGGTACAGTGGTACATTAGGAGAGGCTCTGGGGAATATACAGAACATCATGGTGGTACATTAGGAGAGCCTCTGGGGAATATACAGAACATCATGGTGGTACATTAGGAGAGGCTCTGGGGAATATAGAGAAGATCATGGTGGTACATTAGGAGAGCCTCTGGGGAATATACAGAACATCATGGTGGTACATTAGGAGAGGCTCTGGGGAATATACAGAACATCATGGTGGTACAGTGGTACATTAGGAGAGGCTCTGGGGAATATACAGAACCTAATGGTGGTACATTAGGAGAGCCTCTGGGGAATATACAGAACATCATGGTGGTACATTAGGAGAGGCTCTGGGGAATATACGGAACATCATGGTGGTACATTAGGAGAGGCTCTGAGGAATATACAGAACATCATGGTGGTACATTAGGAGAGGCTCTGGGGAATATAGAGAAGATCATGGTGGTACATTAGGAGAGCCTCTGGGGAATATACAGAACATCATGGTGGTACATTAGGAGAGGCTCTGAGGAATATACAGAACATCATGGTGGTACATTAGGAGAGGCTCTGGGGAATATACAGAACATCATGGTGGTACATTAGGAGAGGCTCTGGGGAATATACAGAACATCATGGTGGTACATTAGGAGAGGCTCTGGGGAATATACAGAACATCATGGTGGTACATTAGGAGAGGCTCTGGGGAATATACAGAACATCATGGTGGTACATTAGGAGAGGCTCTGGGGAATATACAGAACATCATGGTGGTACATTAGGAGAGGCTCTGAGGAATATACAGAACATCATGGTGGTACAGTGGTACATTAGGAGAGGCTCTGGGGAATATACAGAACCTAATGGTGGTACATTAGGAGAGGCTCTGGGGAATATACAGAACATCATGGTGGTACATTAGGAGAGGCTCTGGGGAATATACAGAACATCATGGTGGTACATTAGGAGAGGCTCTGGGGAATATACAGAACCTAATGGTGGTACATTAGGAGAGGCTCTGGGGAATATACAGAACATCATGGCGGTACATTAGGAGAGGCTCTGGGGAATATATAGAACATTATGGTGGTACATTAGGAGAGGGTCTGAGGAATATACAGAACATCATGGCGGTACATTAGGAGAGGCTCTGGGGAATATATAGAACATCATGGTGGTACATTAGGAGAGGCTCTGGGGACTATACAGAACATCATGGTGGTACATTAGGAGAGGCTCTGGGGAATATAGAGAAGATCATGGTGGTACATTAGGAGAGGCTCTGGGGAATATAGAGAAGATCATGGTGGTACATTAGGAGAGCCTCTGGGGAATATACAGAACATCATGGTCGTACATTAGGAGAGGCTCTGGGGAATATACAGAACATCATGGTGGTACATTAGGAGAGGCTCTGGGGAATATACAGAACATCATGGTGGTACATTAGGAGAGGCTCTGGGGAATATACGGAACATCATGGTGGTACATTAGGAAAGGCTCTGGGGAATATACAGAACATCATGGTGGTACATTAGGAGAGGCTCTGGGGCTATACAGAACATCATGGTGGTACATTAGGAGAGGCTCTGGGGAATATATAGAACATCATGGTGGTACATTAGGAGAGACTCTGGGGAATATACAGAATATCATGGTGGTACATTAGGAGAGGCTCTGGGGAATATACAGAACATCATGGTGGTACATTAGGAGAGGCTCTGGGGAATATACGGAACATCATGGTGGTACATTAGGAGAGGCTCTGGGGAATATACAGAACATCATGGTCGTACATTAGGAGAGGCTCTGGGGAATATACAGAACATCATGGTGGTACATTAGGAGAGGCTCTGGGGAATATACAGAACATCATGGTGGTACATTAGGAGAGGCTCTGGGGAATATACAGAACATCATGGTGGTACATTAGGAGAGGCTCTGGGGAATATACAGAACATCATGGTGGTACATTAGGAGAGGCTCTGGGGAATATACAGAACATCATGGTGGTACATTAGGAGAGCCTCTGGGGAATATACAGAACATGGTGGTACATTAGGAGAGGCTCTAAGGAATATACAGAACATCATGGTGGTACATTAGGTGAGGCTCTGAGGAATATACAGAACATCATGGTGGTACATTAGGAGAGGCTCTGGGGAATATACAGAACATCATGGTGGTACAGTGGTACATTAGGAGAGGCTCTGGGGAATATACAGAACATCATGGTGGTACATTAGGAGAGCCTCTGGGGAATATACAGAACATCATGGTGGTACATTAGGAGAGGCTCTGGGGAATATAGAGAAGATCATGGTGGTACATTAGGAGAGCCTCTGGGGAATATACAGAACATCATGGTGGTACATTAGGAGAGGCTCTGGGGAATATACAGAACATCATGGTGGTACAGTGGTACATTAGGAGAGGCTCTGGGGAATATACAGAACCTAATGGTGGTACATTAGGAGAGCCTCTGGGGAATATACAGAACATCATGGTGGTACATTAGGAGAGGCTCTGGGGAATATACGGAACATCATGGTGGTACATTAGGAGAGGCTCTGAGGAATATACAGAACATCATGGTGGTACATTAGGAGAGGCTCTGGGGAATATAGAGAAGATCATGGTGGTACATTAGGAGAGCCTCTGGGGAATATACAGAACATCATGGTGGTACATTAGGAGAGGCTCTGAGGAATATACAGAACATCATGGTGGTACATTAGGAGAGGCTCTGGGGAATATACAGAACATCATGGTGGTACATTAGGAGAGGCTCTGGGGAATATACAGAACATCATGGTGGTACATTAGGAGAGGCTCTGGGGAATATACAGAACATCATGGTGGTACATTAGGAGAGGCTCTGGGGAATATACAGAACATCATGGTGGTACATTAGGAGAGGCTCTGGGGAATATACAGAACATCATGGTGGTACATTAGGAGAGGCTCTGGGGAATATACAGAACATCATGGTGGTACATTAGGAGAGGCTCTGGGGAATATACAGAACATCATGGTGGTACATTAGGAGAGGCTCTGGGGAATATACAGAACATCATGGTGGTACATTAGGAGAGCCTCTGGGGAATATACAGAACATGGTGGTACATTAGGAGAGGCTCTAAGGAATATACAGAACATCATGGTGGTACATTAGGAGAGGCTCTGAGGAATATACAGAACATCATGGTGGTACATTAGGAGAGGCTCTGGGGAATATACAGAACATCATGGTGGTACAGTGGTACATTAGGAGAGGCTCTGGGGAATATACAGAACATCATGGTGGTACATTAGGAGAGCCTCTGGGGAATATACAGAACATCATGGTGGTACATTAGGAGAGGCTCTGCGGAATATAGAGAAGATCATGGTGGTACATTAGGAGAGCCTCTGGGGAATATACAGAACATCATGGTGGTACATTAGGAGAGGCTCTGGGGAATATACAGAACATCATGGTGGTAGATTAGGAGAGGCTCTAGGGAATATACAGAACATCATGGTGGTACATTAGGAGAGGCTCTGAGGAATATACAGAACATCATGGTGGTACAGTGGTACATTAGGAGAGGCTCTGGGGAATATACAGAACCTAATGGTGGTACATTAGGAGAGCCTCTGGGGAATATACAGAACATCATGGTGGTACATTAGGAGAGGCTCTGGGGAATATACGGAACATCATGGTGGTACATTAGGAGAGGCTCTGAGGAATATACAAAACATCATGGTGGTACATTAGGAGAGGCTCTGGGGAATATACAGAACATCATGGTGGTACATTAGGAGAGGCTCTGGGGAATATAGAGAAGATCATGGTGGTACATTAGGAGAGCCTCTGGGGAATATACAGAACATCATGGTGGTACATTAGGAGAGGCTCTGAGGAATATACAGAACATCATGGTGGTACATTAGGAGAGGCTCTGAGGAATATACAGAACATCATGGTGGTACATTAGGAGAGGCTCTGGGGAATATAGAGAAGATCATGGTGGTACATTAGGAGAGCCTCTGGGGAATATACAGAACATCATGGTGGTACATTAGGAGAGGCTCTGAGGAATATACAGAACATCATGGTGGTACATTAGGAGAGGCTCTGGGGAATATACAGAACATCATGGTGGTACATTAGGAGAGGCTCTGGGGAATATACAGAACATCATGGTGGTACATTAGGAGAGGCTCTGGGGAATATACAGAACATCATGGTGGTACATTAGGAGAGGCTCTGGGGAATATACAGAACATCATGGTGGTACATTAGGAGAGGCTCTGGGGAATATACAGAACATCATGGTGGTACATTAGGAGAGGCTCTGAGGAATATACAGAACATCATGGTGGTACAGTGGTACATTAGGAGAGGCTCTGGGGAATATACAGAACCTAATGGTGGTACATTAGGAGAGGCTCTGGGGAATATACAGAACATCATGGTGGTACATTAGGAGAGGCTCTGGGGAATATACAGAACATCATGGTGGTACATTAGGAGAGGCTCTGGGGAATATACAGAACCTAATGGTGGTACATTAGGAGAGGCTCTGGGGAATATACAGAACATCATGGCGGTACATTAGGAGAGGCTCTGGGGAATATATAGAACATTATGGTGGTACATTAGGAGAGGGTCTGAGGAATATACAGAACATCATGGCGGTACATTAGGAGAGGCTCTGGGGAATATATAGAACATCATGGTGGTACATTAGGAGAGGCTCTGGGGACTATACAGAACATCATGGTGGTACATTAGGAGAGGCTCTGGGGAATATACAGAACATCATGGCGTGGGCTTCATTCGCTATCTGGCGATGTCAGTGACATACCCGCTATATAACCCAAGTATAGTGCGGGCATCAATCGCTATCTGGTGAGGTCGGTGACATACCCGCTATATAACACAAGTATCGCGTGGGCTTCATCCGCTATCTGGCGAGGTCGGTGACATACCCGCTATATAACACAAGTATAGTGCGGGCCTCATCCGCTATCTGGCAAGGTCGGAGACATACCCGCTATATAACACAAGTATAGTGCGGGCATCATCCGCTATAAGACACAAGTATAGCGAGGACATCATCCGCTATCTGGCGCTGCCTGTGACATACCCGCTTGTGCAGCATGAAATACTGGATAACATCCCTTGCATTGCATCCTCGGGGGTCCAGGACCACTTGTCCTCCTCTTCATCAGATGCTGCTTGTCCTTCCACAGAGCGAAACATCTGATCTTCTGCTACAATAAGACATTTTATAATTCAGGTCACTGTACACGATTCATTATTGAGGAAAATAACGAGTTGTCACTTTAGTTCTGATGCAGAAATCTTCCTCATGAGTCTCACATGTAAAGAAATATCAAAAATATCTGTGTGAGAGATAGAAGTATTTCATTGCATTTAATAGTGAACGGCACCCGAAGACAATATGGGTATACGGAAGAAGCAAAGTAAACTCTGGGCTAGCCTCAACACTCATGTAATGGACCCTGGGCTAGCCTCCACACTCATGTAATGGACCCTGGGCTAGCCTCCACACTCATGTAATGGACCCTGGACTAGCCTCCACCCTCATGTAATGGACCCTGGACTAGCCTCCACCCTCATGTAATGGACCCTGGACTAGCCTCCACACTCATGTAACGGACCCTGGGCTAGCCTCCACACTCATGTAACGGACCCTGGACTAGCCTCCACACTCATGTAATGGACCCTGGACTAGCCTCCACACTCATGTAATGGATCCTGGGCTAGCCTCCACCCTCATGTAATGGACCCTGGGCTAGCCTCCACCCTCATGTAATGGACCCTGGGCTAGCCTTCACACTCATGTAATGGACCCTGGGCTAGCCTCCACACTCATGTAATGGACCCTGGACTAGCCTCCACCCTCATGTAATGGACCCTGGGCTAGCCTCCACCCTCATGTAATGGACCCTGGACTAGCCTTCACACTCATGTAATGGACCCTGGGCTAGCCTCCACCCTCATGTAATGGACCCTGGACTAGCCTCCACACTCATGTAATGGACCCTGGGTTAGCCTCCACACTCATGTAATGGACCCTGGACTAGCCTCCACCCTCATGTAATGGACCCTGGACTAGCCTCCACCCTCATGTAATGGACCCTGGACTAGCCTCCACACTCATGTAATGGACCCTGGGCTAGCCTCCACACTCATGTAATGGACCCTGGACTAGCCTCCACACTCATGTAATGGACCCTGGGCTAGCCTCCACACTCATGTAATGGACCCTGGACTAGCCTCCACCCTCATGTAATGGACCCTGGACTAGCCTCCACCCTCATGTAATGGACCCTGGACTAGCCTCCACACTCATGTAACGGACCCTGGGCTAGCCTCCACACTCATGTAATGGACCCTGGACTAGCCTCCACACTCATGTAATGGACCCTGGACTAGCCTCCACCCTCATGTAATGGACCCTGGACTAGCCTTCACACTCATGTAATGGACCCTGGGCTAGCCTCCACCCTCATGTAATGGACCCTGGACTAGCCTCCACCCTCATGTAATGGACCCTGGGCTAGCCTCCACCCTCATGTAATGGACCCTGGACTAGCCTTCACACTCATGTAATGGACCCTGGGCTAGCCTCCACCCTCATGTAATGGACCCTGGACTAGCCTCCACACTCATGTAATGGACCCTGGGTTAGCCTCCACACTCATGTAATGGACCCTGGACTAGCCTCCACCCTCATGTAATGGACCCTGGACTAGCCTCCACCCTCATGTAATGGACCCTGGACTAGCCTCCACACTCATGTAATGGACCCTGGGCTAGCCTCCACACTCATGTAATGGACCCTGGACTAGCCTCCACCCTCATGTAATGGACCCTGGACTAGCCTCCACCCTCATGTAATGGACCCTGGACTAGCCTCCACACTCATGTAACGGACCCTGGGCTAGCCTCCACACTCATGTAATGGACCCTGGACTAGCCTCCACACTCATGTAATGGACCATGGACTAGCCTCCACACTCATGTAATGGATCCTGGGCTAGCCTCCACCCTCATGTAATGGACCCTGGGCTAGCCTCCACCCTCATGTAATGGACCCTGGACTAGCCTTCACACTCATGTAATGGACCCTGGGCTAGCCTCCACCCTCATGTAATGGACCCTGGACTAGCCTCCACCCTCATGTAATGGACCCTGGGCTAGCCTCCATCCTCATGTAATGGACCCTGGACTAGCCTTCACACTCATGTAATGGACCCTGGGCTAGCCTCCACCCTCATGTAATGGACCCTGGACTAGCCTCCACACTCATGTAATGGACCCTGGGTTAGCCTCCACACTCATGTAATGGACCCTGGACTAGCCTCCACCCTCATGTAATGGACCCTGGACTAGCCTCCACCCTCATGTAATGGACCCTGGACTAGCCTCCACACTCATGTAATGGACCCTGGGCTAGCCTCCACACTCATGTAATGGACCCTGGACTAGCCTCCACACTCATGTAATGGACCCTGGGCTAGCCTCCACACTCATGTAATGGACCCTGGGCTAGCCTCCACACTCATGTAATGGACCCTGGGCTAGCCTCCACACTCATGTAATGGACCCTGGGCTAGCCTCCACACTCATGTAATGGACCCTGGGCTAGCCTCTACACTTATGTAATGGAGCTGGAGAGAGTGTAGCTATAGTGAAGTCCAATACTATGAACGTCTAAGTACAAGGCCAAAACTTTACCACATTGGCCTCTAACATGAATCTACTGCTTTGAGGCGTAATTGTAGATCCTGTGCCTCGTGCCAATAGTATATCTGCGATAAATGGAGGGTATATAAGGGTCAGGACCTACGGCTGTGTGACCCCCGGAAGACACCAATGGTCCTAACATAAGAGTGTAATGTAATTACTATGTGGTATTATATAAGGTGTGAGATAATGTGAGATACAATGATGTTATTGTAAGATATAATATGTCAGAAGGTCGAGCTGGTGTGAGCCGCAGTATAGGAATCAGCCACACGAGGTCACTAGTTCCCCCTGGATAGGATTAGATTCCTCTGGGCTAGTGAAGGGTTAAGCCTAGCCAGACAGGGAGGGGGAGCAGAGTGCGAGCTGACATAGGGAGATGTAGTATGACAAGAGGAACGCCTGGTAGGAGCAGACAAGGCTAGTGAGCTGCTGAAAGGTGGTGTGAGCCGCAATATAGGAACCGGCCACTAGAGGCCACTGGTTCCCCCTGGATAGGATTAGATTCGTCTAGGCTAGTGAGGGGTTAAACCTAGCCTTACAGGGAGGGGGAGCAGGGTGGACATAGGAGATGTAGTGTGAAGAGGGGACGCCTGGTAGGAGCAGACAAGGCTAGTGAGGTGCTGAAAGTGCAAGGAAGCATGAACTGAAATTAACATTAGTGGCAACAGAAGTGAATAGAGGAGCAAGTGGGCGCAACCTGTTGGTGAGTAGCCTTCAATAGAAGTGAGGCCATTGTAGCCGCGAGTGAAAGTGTACCCTGGAAGAGAAAGGATCTGCCTAGCTGGAAACATGCAAAGAAGGTATCAGCTCAATGAGTGGCCTTTGTATGGAATCTGTCTGTGGTAGTGGGCCGGGGACCCAGTGGAACACATTGACCCTTGGGTCCTGGTGCTGTAGTGAGAAAACTAATCCAACTGCCTGGGTGCGGCAGCCACAGCGTAACACATTGACCCATGTGGCCCTGTATGAAGAGAGGAAGGCGGTGCCCCATTTTGTCCCGGCCGTTTATCATTCACAACTAGAATGCCGTTGTCAGAATCCATTAAGAATGAACCTCTGTGCTGTACGGAAGTGAAGATGACGTGTGCTATGTATGTATGTATGTATGCTATGTGTGCTGAGCTATGTACCCAGTAAAGTGTCTTCTGTTTGTAACATCTCGTCTGCTCTCCTTATTCTGAAGAATAAAACAAAAAAGTAATATCTGTATCATAGCTATGATTTTATAGACTCTAAAAGTCAGCCTTTATCTGTCAATTTAGTCTATGTGGAGAATTCTTATAATAAAGTATTATTTAGGCTGCAATCCCATGTAACATAAATAAGACATCACCTTTCCTATATTTATCTACAAATAAACAATAAAAGCTGCGCTCATTCAAAGTTCTTATCCTCTTAATATATTGCAGTCATCATATTATATAGCACTGTGTACTTACAATTGCTCATTTTGCCTTTCTACCGAGTAAATTCTTCTCTTTTCTCCTCTTTATGCAGAAACAGCAAGTCTCTTACCCGTTCATGAAGCGTTCCCTCTTTAACTCCTGACCCAACTGCCCCCTCCTCCACCTGCCATTGACTTTTGCAGTTGTGGCTCATGAAGTGGAGCGAAAATTGACGCCCTGTTTCTACACAGAGCTTAGAAGAATTCTGCGAGTCAGTTTTTAATCACGTGATGTGATAAGCCTATTAGAAAACAGAAGAATTAATTGGGTAGAAGGGAAAATGAGCAATTGGAAGTGCACAATGTTGTATAATATGCTGATTGCAATATATTAAGAGATAAAAAACTTTGATGGGAGCACGGCCTTAAGCAGTAAAGTGCAGGAATGGAAAGTGTGACAAACCACTGTGATCAGCCGGTGTATCCTCTGTGGGTGACCCATGTGATGACGTCACAAGCGACTGGTTTGGCTTCATGGTTGTCACCTTTTTATCTGGACTTCTCAGCTTTATCTTGCTTTCTTCTGACCTGGAATAAGATGAATATGAAAAATGCCAAAGACATAATAAAATATATCTTTGTACCGTGTTAGCCAGTAGAGATAAAAAAAATTGTTTAAAAGAACAGAGAGTCCTCAGTGGTTGATACCTTTTAATGGCTAACTGAAAAGATGGTAATAATTGCAAGCTTTCGAGACTACTCAAGTCTCTTCATCAGGCATGGTATAACACAAAATCTGAAGAGTCACGTATTTATACACAACAGGACTTAGAATAGTGCAGTAAAAAAAAAAAAAAAAAAAAAAAAAAAAAAAAAAAAAAAAAAAAAAAAAATAACTTGTTCTTTTTTTTTTTTTTTTTTTTTTTTTTACTGCACTATTCTAAGTCCTGTTGTGTATAAATACGTGACTCTTCAGATTTTGTGTTATACCATGCCTGATGAAGAGACTTGAGTAGTCTCGAAAGCTTGCAATTATTACCATCTTTTCAGTTAGCCATTAAAAGGTATCAACCACTGAGGACTCTCTGTTCTTTTAAACAATTTTTTTTAAAGACATAATAATAAGATCTCCATCGGATACCGCAGTACAGCTGGTGTAATAAACAATGTGTTCAGAGCGCGGGTGCAAGGAGAGGGCTGGATGGTGCAGGACTATGTCTGGAAGTTTTTCTCCTTTTCACCTGCTGTCCAGCAAACTTCTCTCTGTTTGCTGTTTCTACAGAGTGGCCCCCGTCACCGTCTTACCTGTTGTGACTCACTCAGGTGCGGGGGTGACAGGTTTATATCATCTGCACCTGATTATTGGCAAGAAGACAGCGCTGCAGACAATCTGCTCCAGCACTCCCCCTGTGGTTCTATGTAGGTCTAAAGAGGAGCCTTGACCTGGTGGTGATATGCAGAGGTTGATGGGGCGCCGTGTGGTCCTACAGAGGTGTAAAGGGGAGCCTTGACCTTATGATTGGGAGCAGAGGCTGATGAGGCACTGCATGGTCCTACAGGTGTAAAGGGGAGCCTTGACCTGGTGGTGGGATGCAGAGGGAGGCTAATGGGGTGCCTTGTGGTCCTACAGAGCTGTAAAGGGGAGCCTTGACCTGGTGATGGGGCGCAGAGGATGATGGGGCGCAGAGCCTGATGGGGCACATTGCATTGCAGCTCTCCAGCCATTGATGGGTCAGAGTGACCATGCTGACCACTGTCCATCACCAACAGCACCTACAATGTGAGCTCCAAATATGGACTATGGACCAATGGAAGAAGATGGCAAGGTCTGATGAATCAGGCTATTTTTTTTTTTTTACTTCATATGGACGGCTTGATGGGTGGAGAGCCCCACCTGGGCAAGAGATGGCCCCAGCATAGCAAGAAAGCAAGCCAGCAAAGACCATGTGATGGGCGATGTTCTGCTGAGAAACCTTGGTTCACGGCTAGAGATGAGTGAAGACATTGGCAGGTCCCTGATGTGGCAGCCAGACCAGTATTCAAGCGTTCCTGGTGGGCACATTGTGAATTGCCTCCTAACCAGTGGCTTCACTATTGATTAATCGGCCTGGCACAATGTCATTCCTACATCATGCCACAATGATGACAGTCTGGCTGGCGGGATAATCAAAAGAAGGCTGAGAGATGCTGGTAGATAGGGGCGGTTTTCTGGGCTCTTGTCCAACTGGCACCAAGTACTGACGTCTCATCTGTAGTTCTGGCAGTCATGTGAATGTTACCTTGGTAATGATGTTCGGTAGGTGGTGGGTGGAAGTGTACCCCTTCATGGTGACCGGATAATCTCGCCACCCTGTGTGCTGGAAAAACAAGTTTTATTCATGAACGTCCCACAACGTACATCTGCCTTCCGGAGTCTCGTAGACGCAGCAATGGTTAGATATCTAGTGTCACGAGAGCGGCGGATACAATATTACAAGAAGAGTTGAGCTAGATGAAGAGCAGAACCATCGCGCCATTGCTGCAGCCGTATCTGCAGGTATCAGAATTAGCCGCGTATCTCAGCAATATGCAAGAGTACATGTGAACAGTGACATATCGTATATTGTTGAATATTTCAGAAAAAAAAGCCAAGTAAATGCCATCTGGACGGCCCGAACTCGGCAACATGCGACTTCCTTACAGACGATGCATTAACTGGATTCACACCCAGGGTGCCAACACTTTAATCATTTCACAGACCCAGGGTGACAGCGCTTTATCCATTTCATAGACCCAAGCCACCAGCAATTTATTCATTTCCCAGGCCCAGGGTGCCAGAACTTTATTAATCTCAGGCCCAGGGCGCCAGCACTTTATTCATCTCACAGACTAGTCATCTCACAGACCCAGGGCGCCAGCACTTTATTCATTTCACAGACCCAGGGGGCCAGCACTTTATTCATTTCACAGACCCAGGGGGCCAGCACTTTATTCACTTCACTGACTCAGGGCGCCAGCACTTTATTCATTTCACAAGCCCAGGGTGCCAGCACTTTATTCATTTCACAGACCCAGGGGGCCAGCACTTTATTCATCTCACAGGCTAGTCATCTCACAGACTCAGGGTACCAGCACTTTATTCATCTCACAGACTAGTCATCTCACAGACTCAGGGCGCCAGCACTTTATTCATTTCACAGACCCAGGGCACCAGCACTTTATTCATTTCACAGACCCAGGGGGCCAGCACTTTATTCATCTCACAGGCTAGTCATCTCACAGACTCAGGGCACCAGCACTTTATTCATCTCACAGACTAGTCATCTCACAGACTCAGGGCGCCAGCACTTTATTCATCTCACAGACTAGTCATCTCACAGACTCAGGGCGCCAGCACTTTATTCATCTCACAGACTAGTCATCTCACAGACTCAGGGCGCCAGCACTTTATTCATTTCACAGACCCAGGGGGCCAGCACTTTATTCACTTCACTGACTCAGGGCGCCAGCACGTTATTGATTTCACAAGCCCAGGGCGCCAGCACGTTATTCATTCCACAGACGTGTTTTTTATCTATCCCACTGGCAATGCGGCAGACTTGCCGTCATAATATTATTCGCACTTAATACGGATTCCACACAATTAAACCTCAGCAATTGTTGGCTGCACTGAAGCATTAACCAGGGATAGATGACTAAATAACAAGAATCCAGGCATGAAACTCCAGCCGTGATTCTGCATCACTAAAACTCATTTTAGAAATGACCATAATAAAAACAATTGAGATCTCTAGGATGCTGAAAATATGGATAAAATGCAAAAATATGTTTAATATTAGAAATGAGGGTTTTGAAAGGCCATGAAATAATCCGGAGACGTCATTCCAGTGGTTGTGGATATGGAATTTGTATCAGTAATACTGACCCTACAGAACATACAGGAATGGGATCCATACGTAGAATTCAGACTCGTAAACCCTGGACGCGAGGCTCTGTGCACACAGATTTTATGGCGGCTTAAAGAACCTTGTCTTGATGTAGGTAATCAACGTCAGATCAGTGGGGTCTGACACCCGACAATGATCAGCTCCTATTCACACTCAGCAGCGGCCTCTATACAGTGAGCGCTAGAGATGATCGGCTCTTATTCACACTCAGCTGCGGCCTCTATACAGTGAGCGCTAGAGATGATCGGCTCCTATTCACATTCAGCGGCGGCCTCTATACATTGAGCACTAGAGATGATCGGCTCCTATTCACACTCAGCAGCTTCTATACAGTGAGCGCTAGAGATGATCGGCTCCTATTCACATTCAGCGGCGGCCTCTATACATTGAGCACTAGAGATGATCGGCTCTTATTCACACTCAGCAGCTTCTATGCAGTAAGCACTAGAGATGATCGGCTCCTATTCACATTCAGCGGCGGCCTCTATACATTGAGCACTAGAGATGATCGGCTCTTATTCACACTCAGCAGCTTCTATGCAGTAAGCACTAGAGATGATCGGCTCCTATTCACATTCAGCTGCGGCCTCTATACATTGAGCACTAGAGATGATCGGCTCCTATTCACATTCAGCGGCGGCCTCTATACAGTGAGCGCTAGAGATGATCGGCTCCTATTCACACTCAGCAGTGGCCTCTATGCACTGAGCGCTAGAGATGATCGGCTCTTATTCACACTCAGCTGCGGCCTCTATACAGTGAGCGCTAGAGATGATCGGCTCTTATTCACACTCAGCAGCTTCTATACAGTGAGCACTAGAGATGATCGGCTCCTATTCACATTCAGCGGCGGCCTCTATACAGTGAGCGCTAGAGATGATCGGCTCCTATTCACACTCAGCAGTGGCCTCTATGCACTGAGCGCTAGAGATGATCGGCTCTTATTCACACTCAGCGGCGGCCTCTATGCAGTAAGCGCTAGAGATGATCGGCTCCTATTCACATTCAGCGGCGGCCTCTATACATTGAGCACTAGAGATGATCGGCTCCTATTCACACTCAGCAGCTTCTATACAGTGAGCGCTAGAGATGATCGGCTCCTATTCACATTCAGCGGCGGCCTCTATACATTGAGCACTAGAGATGATCGGCTCCTATTCACATTCAGCGGCGGCCTCTAAACAGTGAGCACTAGAGATGATCGGCTCCTATTCACACTCAGCAGCTTCTATACAGTGAGCGCTAGAGATGATCGGCTCCTATTCACATTCAGCGGCGGCCTCTATACATTGAGCACTAGAGATGATCGGCTCTTATTCACACTCAGCAGCTTCTATGCAGTAAGCACTAGAGATGATCGGCTCCTATTCACACTCAGCAGCAGCTTCTATGCAGTAAGCACTAGAGATGATCGGCTCCTATTCACATTCAGCGGCGGCCTCTATACATTGAGCACTAGAGATGATCGGCTCTTATTCACACTCAGCAGCTTCTATGCAGTAAGCACTAGAGATGATCGGCTCCTATTCACATTCAGCGGCGGCCTCTATACATTGAGCACTAGAGATGATCGGCTCCTATTCACACTCAGCGGCGGCCTCTATACATTGAGCACTAGAGATGATCGGCTCCTATTCACATTCAGCGGCGGCCTCTATACAGTGAGCACTAGAGATGATCGGCTCCTATTCACACTCAGCAGCTTCTATGCAGTGAGCACTAGAGATGATCGGCTCCTATTCACACTCAGCAGCTTCTATGCACTGAGCGCTAGAGATGATCGGCTCCTATTCACATTCAGCGGCGGCCTCTATACATTGAGCACTAGAGATGATCGGCTCCTATTCACACTCAGCGGCGGCCTCTATACATTGAGCACTAGAGATGATCGGCTCCTATTCACATTCAGCGGCGGCCTCTATACAGTGAGCGCTAGAGATGATCGGCTCCTATTCACACTCAGCAGCTTCTATGCAGTGAGCACTAGAGATGATCGGCTCCTATTCACACTCAGCAGCTTCTATGCACTGAGCGCTAGAGATGATCGGCTCTTACTCACACTCTGTGGCTTCTATGCACTGAGCACTAGAGGTGATTTGGGTTGCTGAGAGAACTAGAGCCAGGATGAGAGGAGTGTCAGAGAGCAGAGGATTGGTTAGTGAGACAGGCCAGGAAGAGAGTTAGTTCTACACAAAAGTTTCAGGAGTAGGATGTGTTCTGTACTAGGGAACTGGGAGGTCTCTTCCGTTGTATCCGGAGCCTACAACTCACCTTGTGATGGGCACAGTCTAGCCGTCCAAGGCAGCAATTGGACACGGGAAGCCACAAAGACAAGAAACGGGGAAAAGCAGAAGTTTACCCAGGGTGAGGGCTAGACTACCCAAGATGAGGGCTAGACTACCCAGGATGAGGGCTAGACAGAAGAAGTACCCCAGAGAACAGCAGCAGCAGAACAGGATTGTATGGCCATATCTGTCCAGAAGATTAAAGAATGAATAAGTCAGTTGTTGTAAGTGTTGCACCTCCCAGGCCGGGGCAGATCACAAACACAAGTTCAGTCTAGTGAAGTAGAGAGGAGCCCTGCCGGCCATCCATTGGCTCCCCTCTACAAGTGCCACTGCGAGCAGGGTTGTTCTTCACACAATCCGTCAAGGGGGACTGCGGGGAAGACGCCTGAGAAAATCAAGTTACACAACAACGAAGAAAAAGTGACAAGAAATGGCTGTGGCCCAAGCGCGGGCAACTCGCATTGTGGGCGTACCTGAAGAGAAAGAGAGCGAAACTCTGTCCGGTATGCTCGGAAGCTGGAGATTAAGCAATGCCCCGTATGCAGTGGAGTCCGCTCCTGGCAAGTTTTCCAGGGTGAGGAAAAGAGCACGAAGGGCTGCACTTGATATCCAGATGTTGTAGATTAAGGAATGCATCTTGAAAAGAGGGGCCGTCCTCTGCCAGGTGCACCCGAGAGAATCCGCCCTTCCCGAGATGCTGATGGGGAATAGGTGGCTGCCCTGAAGAAATAGGAGGAGGAACCATAAGAAGCTCCACCCTGGAGAGTGCAGTCCGGAAGATGGAGATTCCACAAACTATGTTGATTGGCGCTATTACAGTCTCTGAAAAGTGCCTATTGGACTATGGTGGAGGCGGCCCCCATGGAAGAGACACCTGGAGGCAAGTCAGAAAATCAGGAGAATCTCGACAGAAGGGTCTAGATACAGCGGCTGCTGCATGATTTGGCAGGCCGGAGCCTTGCGGAGGCGGAACATCTTTGGACCCTGCAGGATTGGGACTCGGAGCCCAGGAAGTCGCCTATGATAAGATATCAGCAAGTGGCCACAGTGGTAGAGGTGGTCTCCTACGACTTCTGGTGTGACCACGGCTACATCCTGGATTACGGGACTCAGGATTGGGTTTTCGTTGAGGCGGCTGCAGTGGACTGTGGTCCATATGGTCTGGGGCAATAGCCCTTTAGCAGCAGGACTCCAAGTGGTGTTCTTGAAAGCGAAAAGTCCCAAGGCACCTTCACAGCCTGTTAGGCAGGTTGAGTTTGTGTTTGAAGGGAAGTTTTACCACTTCCATAACCAGTGAGTGGTTGGCTCCAAGGTTGGCGCTGTACAGAGAAGAACCGGACCCAGATGACTTCCCCCATTTGTGCTTCTTGCACCTCCATTACAGGATTGTTCTGTGTCCCATAGGGACAGGTTGGGAGATCTGGTCCCTGATGATGGCCTGAGGAGCCAAAAGGTAATTTTTGTTTTTTTCCTGTTCCTTATCGTTTATTGCGTACGTTGCGCTCCCCTCTGCTAGAATGCCAAAGGGCACGGCGGGTGCTTACTCAATTTGCCCCTGCCCTGTGGATACTGCCCCTTGTCCCACGGACCTTGCCCTTTGCCCTACAGATTTAGCCCCTTGGCCCGAGGACATTGCCTATTTGTCTTAAAGACTCTGCCCTCTTTTCCCAAGGAACTTCTCCCATGGACCTTTGTTTACCCTGGGTGCTTCATGACAGTGTTATTCATCAGGTATTGGCATCCACAGAGAGGGAAGGAGGTGGAGGAGAGTTGTGGACCCTGAGGAGTGGGTCAGGGACTGTCACGCTTCCCTGCTGGAAATGGCAGGCATGCTGAAACAAGCCGTTGTTGGTGCATCAGAGACTGCTGCCTGTGGGCAATCCATGTGTGCGATTCTGTGTCCTCGTTCAGTACTCGGATGGAATGGACTCTGGCCTATGGCCAATATAGACTCTAGAATAAATACATGAATATTGCCTAGTAAAGTCCTGACTGAGGACGGCCACATTCAAGAAGGGAGGCATGTATGAGGTGGCCAGATTGCCTCACTCCTATGATCTACATATAATATTTATTAAAGTAAAATGTCTACGTGCTGCTGCGATGTAGCGGAGTTGGAGCAGGGCAGCAGCCGGCGCCCTCTAGCGACTGGCAGTTTAAAGTGTTCTATTGCAGTTTATAGTATAATCTGTGATGTGTGACTAATGTGTTAATTGTGAAAAGTTAAGTAGGAATGTCAGCAGAGCGGTATGTGAGTAAGAGAGGATTTTAGTATGTACAGTGTAACAAATACTTCCTGGTTACCAAGGTAACAGTGAACCAGGATGGGAGGAGTGTGAGAGAGCAGAGGATTGGTTAGAGAGGCAGGCCAGGAAGAGAGTTAGTTCTGCAGAGAGGTTGCAGGAGTAGGACGTGTTCTGTACTAGGGTCAGTCATGTATCCAGGCAGTATCCTCCGTTGTGTCCAGAGCCTACGACTCATCTCGTGGTGGGCACAGTTTAAGGCGGGCTTTACACGTTGCGACATCGGTAACGATATATCATCAGGGTCACGACGTTAGTGACGCACATCCGGCACCGTTACCGACATCGCAGCGTGTAAATTGTAAACCCTAGGAGCGACGATCACCAATCGCAAAAGCGTCAAAAATTGTTGCTCATTGATATGTCGCTCCTTTTCATAATATCGTTACTGCTGACGGTACAATGTTGTTTGTCGCTCCAGCAGCACCACACATCACTTTGTGTGACACCGCGGGAGCGACGAACATCTCCTTACCTGCCTCCACCAGCAATGCGGAAGGAAGAAGGTGGGCGGGATGTCATGTCCCGCTCATCTCCGCCCCTCCGCTTCTATTGGCCGGCCGCTTAGTGACGTCGCGGTGACGCCGAACGCACCTCCCCCTTCAAGGAGATATTGTTCAGTGGTCACAGCGACGTCGCTGACAAGGTATGTGCGTGTGACGCTGCTGTGGCGATAATGTTCGCTACGGCAGCAATCACCACATATCGCATGTGCGACGGGGGCGGGTGCTATCGCGCTCGGCATCGCTAGCAATTGCTAGTGATGTCGCAGCGTGTAAAGCCCGCCTAACTGTCTGAGGCATTGATTGTACACGAGAAGCTGAGGAGACAAGAAATGGGGAAAAGCAGAAGTTTAGTCTCGGCTGCTGGAAGGCTAATACTCTGGGCGAGGGATAAATAGGAGAAGTACCCAGAGAACAGGTTTGTATGGCCATGTCTGTCCAGAAGATTGAAGAGCAAATAAGGTGTTGTCTTGTAATGAATCTCTTTGTGTGATATGTTGTCCTGCTACATCTACGACAGTGACCGGCTGCGGGGAGGTGGACGCACCCCTGAAGATGGAAGGGTCCCTCCGGCCAGAAAACCCCTTTCTAGGATTTGGACACTTTTTTGAAGATAATTTGTTTTGCAATGGGCTTTAATTAAATATTTTGCACCATGTCTCTTTTGTAGGTTCTTTGGGTGATTCACATTTGCTAGAATCCTTCCGTGAGTTCATTCAGAGGGAGCATTGCTTCTCTTATCTGTCTTTTCTGCACTCCTCTCTGCTGTTTAATAACATCTAAGCTGAAAAATAAGGAGCGCTGATAGTGTAATACCAACAGATCAGTGAGGTAGATGAGGAAAAATACACTCACCTGAAATGGTTGTGATAGTCACAACCACTGATAGAGCATAGGATGATGGCGTCTGCTGCAGCCCCACGTGGATGTGCATACAAATCAGAGTGAAGAGGGGGTTAATGCCGCGCATCAGCCAAAATGAAGATGTAGCACGTTGATGTTATAAACGTATTCTTTTATTCCATCAGTCTACGCGTTTCGAGGATATACCTCTTCTTCAGGACCAGTGCATCAACATAGTATATATACTATGTTGATGCACTGGTCCTGAAGAAAAGGTATATCCTCGAAACGCGTAGACCGATGGAATAAAAGAATAGATTTATAACATCAACATGCTACATCTTCATTTTGGCTGATGCGCGGCATTAACCCCCTCTTCACTCTGATTTGTATGTTTAATAACATCAGGAGCTTCCAGATAATACTGCAGATAATACTGCACTCTCCGGCAGAAGCGGTGAGCAGCGACGTCCCGTATTGTCGGCCTGGTCTGTGGCTGGACAACCCCTTTAATGACATCTTGCTATTATTTCCATGTTAGAGTCATTACATGCACAGCCGCGATCTTAGGCGGTATTTTTTGCCCTGTAGGTGTTTTTCGTTCCCACGTTGCTAAATCACCATCTTTATTATCTGGATGAATGCGACATTTCACCTTTTTCTCCAGTTTATGCATTCAGTAATTCCGCTCTTCGTGGCGTCTTCACATTCGGCTGGTAATGTGACCCAATGATAAATTAATTTTCCTGTAGTTTTTAATGTCAACCAATTAAGCAATTAAGGATAGAGAAAGCGGTGATTAATGGCTGACGTTCATCACTGTGGGTGAAAGGCAATTACTGAAGCCGGAGGCACGAGGCACAGATTCCTGCAGAGGAAACGTCTCAGCACCGACGGCAGACAGCACAGACCCCAGATCTGCACCTCTCCAAAGAGCGGGGGTCTCAGGGAAGACCCCTGACCCCTCAGATATTCAGGGCATTACTAGGTGCATTTGTATTTACTTATTGGTACTTATGTAACCCACAATTAACACATTGGGCATCCATCTAGTGCCACCATATACAGCACTACAGAAGTATTACTGCCAAGTGTATAATCCACCTAAAAATACTGGGTCCCTACAGTATCATCACTCCTCAACATTGTGATCGCAACTACGCGAAGGACAGGTCATGGAATTATGGAAATCACAGGATTGTCAGATATGTTAATGATGAGCAAATGGAGACAACATTTTAAGAACATATCAATCACTTAGACATGCAAATCATCAAGACCTGCTGCTGGCGGCTCCCTTTGCAACTGCCGACAAATGACATTGCAGATGCACTTAATGATAAACAAGTCTGGAGACGCTGCAGCCATGGAAGAAAAGCACTAAGCAGATAAAGCGAGCACTAAGACACGTGAAACACGCGTTGGGTGGTCCACGGCAGTCCCCCCTGCAGGTTTACCTCTTTGAACCGGTTGGTATTATCTTCAAATTTTAAACAGCAATATTTTTTCTATCTGCACTTTACATTGCAGCCGGTCCAATTCTACTTTTGCCCTGCAGGGGGCAGACTGCTCTTCTTTTTCATATGGCACCTAATTGACTTTGCCTTACAAGCATTCTAGCTCTTGACTTATATGTATTTATATTAGGGTTCTGCCATCATTGTAATGATCCTTTGCAATTGTGCACTTTGTATTCCAAGAGGAGTGTATTGTCACCCTTATTATTTCTAAACACCTTGCAAAACTATAGGATTCTGTCTGTTTTGTCTATGTTTTGTCCAGTGTTTTGTATGCATACTTGGTTCATTTTTTATGCTTTTTTATGTTATAATCATGTTTAACTTTTAAATTATTATCAATAAATATAATACTTTTAAATATATTTTCCCAAGTCCACCTTCTTCTCCATTTTTTTCGTATGTTGTCCTGGTGGACATTTGCATATCTCATGGATTTTTTCCTTTGATAATATATGATGGAACTGATGAAATTGTTTATTTTAATGATAAACAAGTCTGGAGACGCTGCAGCCATGGAAGAAAAGTATGGAGATGCTGCAGCCATGGAAGAAAAGTATGGAGACGCTGCAGCCATGGAAGACACGTCTGTAGACACTGCAACTATGGAAGACAAGTCTGGAGATTCTGCAACCATAGAAGATAAGTCTGGAGACGCTCCAGTAATGGAAGACAAGAATGGAGATGTTGCAGCCATGGAAGACAAGTCTGAAGATGCTGCAGCCATGGAAGAAAAGTCTGTACACGCTGCAACCATGGAAGACAAGTCTGTAGATGCTGCAGCCATGGAAGACATGTCTGTAGACACTGCAACCATGGAAGACAAGTCTGGAGATTCTGCAACCATGGAAGATAAGTCTGGAGACGCTGCAGCCATGGAAGACACGTCTGTAGACACTGCTACCATGGAAGACAAGTCTGGAGATGCTGCAGCCACGGAAGACACGTCTGTAGACACTGCTACAATGGAAGACAAGTCTGGAGACGCTACAGCCATGGAAGACAAGTCTGGAGATGCTGCAGCCATGGAACATAAGTCTGGAGACACTGCAACCATGGAAGAAAAGTATGGAGATGCTGAAGTAATGGAAAACAAGAATGGAGATGCTGCAGCCATGGAAGATAAGTCTGGAGACGCTGCAGCCATGGAAGACATGTCTGTAGACACTGCAACCATGGAAGACAAGTCTGTAGACACTGCAACCATGGAAGACAAGTCTGAAGATGCTGCAACCATGGAAGATAAGTCTGGAGACGCTGCAGCCATGGAAGACACGTCTGTAGACACTGCAACCATAGAAGACAAGTCTGTAGACACTGCAACCATGGAAGACAAGTCTGGAGATGCTGCAGCCATGGTAATAGTAGCACGAGGAACATGTGGCCTGATGTTATGTTAAAAAAGACTTCTGGGACACTGCAGGAATGGCCACACCACTGGATCCACAACCAAATCAATGTGACGCTCAGCTGTTAGTTTACATGGGATGAAGACTAGAGGGGTCCGGCCAATGTACACAACACATTCCCAGGAATAAGACTGGAGTGACCTTCCATCGTGAAGACCTCTATATATATTGTTGCCCACGTGGCTTACAGAACAATTTCTGACTTTCATTGCTTCCAAGACGAATGTGGGACTTGTTGTTGACCTCCATTCCAGCCTCCGTGCCGCCTTACTCTGCATCATCATAGCCTTGTTGGTGTGAGGTCAATAGATTCTCTGTAGCTGGATGTCTGGCTTGTACCCCAATGTCCTGCAAAAGCCTTCTAATGGTTTATGAAGAAACTGTATGATGCCTTAGGCTTGGTATGTGACACCCAATTTCACTTGCAGTATACAATGTATCACTTGTGGAAGCATTGGTACGGCCATTTCATCAAAGTTTGCCAAGAGTCATTTTTCAACATGACAAGAAACACTTAGCAGCCTGCATTGCCTAAATGTGCAACCATGGCTCCAGCCTCTCTGGGTATTGTCTCCCATCCAGCACATTTGGGATGTTATTGGTTAGCAATTGCAAAGGGAGCTGCCAGCGGAGGATCTTGATGATTTGCCCAAGTGCATTCATCAAGGCAGAGCATTCATGTTGCAATATTAAGGCGTGTATATTACAGGTCATATTTACGCCCCCTATTCTGATTTATGTAAATCTATCTATATTGTTATAGGATATATAATACATGCCAGTCACAGAAGCAATTACGTCACCAGAGATAAAGAAGGGCCGAGTCTATAATATCATTTACAGCTTTACGTGCGATTTACATTCTTCGGCTTTCTAAGCTTTAATGCGGAAAATGCCCATTTTGATAATAGGATTAGCAGTGGCCATTGTGGAGCCTCTCGGGGAAGCGGCTTCTCACTTACAGCTGCAATGACGCCTTATTCCTGTTTCGTGTTTATGCTGAAGACTTTCAAGCATGAAATTAGCTGTGTGCCTCCTGCTCGCCTTTACTCTGCTTCTCCTAATTATAATATTTAAGTTCCATTTAGACTTTTTCCTTTGTGCAGGATAATGACGGAGCCACTGAGATCGCACCTCACCAATGCCACATTGAGTTCATTAAATTCATCCTGTCGGACTAGAGAAAAGCTGCGTACTGCTGCCGAAAGAGCGGAAATAAATACAGGGGTGTAATATATTCTACAAAGATCAGAGCTGCACTCAGAGACGATCGTGCTCCCTGGCCTGCCATTGCCCTGATGAGGCTTCTCAGGGTTGGAAACAGTTCACTATTTGCAGAAAAGCCGTTCTCCAGCTGTTCTTCATATCATTTCTATTGGGACAATCTGTGGCCTGAATTCTGCCCCCGGCAGATACTGGTGTCATGAACAGCCGGGGAAGTCACTCAGAAATCTGCAGCTGTTCACTGATTTGTCACAAACACGACTACTCTCTAGCGCCCCCCTTGTCTGCAGGCCACTTTTGGTACTGCAGGACAATGCATAAGATGAGGCTGCTGAGCTAATAATGCCATATATTGGAGGTCTCACAGCAAGGGTAAATGTATATATCACCGATTCCCGCTAATTGAATATATACTGTATATACCTTTGTACCCTTAAATGATAGCACTCTAATAATTCTATGCAATAATAATTACGCTGCCACCACCCAGCTTTTCGGGATAGCTGGGGACCCGTTTCAGATAGCAGAAGGCCCTTCGGATTTATTGGATTCGTATATAAAGAATGAGGAAAGAAACTATTAAATTTTTATATTTAATGCGAAAATAGGAAGTGTTTAAACAATATACAAGAATTTACAAAAGGGAACAATACAAATACAGTAGAGACAGTTACATTAAAATTAAAAGGTATAAAACGGGAAACTTACTAAGCTTGTGCCACTTGGCGTCTACTTAGGGAGGGAGGTCTCCACAGGAAGAAGATGTTAAGAGAGCCAGCATCACCTCTTACAGATGCCTTCCAAATACTGACTGCCCCCCTTGGAGCGAGTCTCTTTTATGCCCTAGGTGACCCCCCTTTCACTGTGACATAATTTTACTGTCTCTTGTGGGCTGTGCTGTGATGTTTACAAAGTTCCAAATTCTAGGGTTTTTAATATCTTTGCTCCTGGGTCACACAGGTGAAAGATATTAGCGTCATTTTTATATCTCGATTTTACATTTAATAGACACCAAACACAACGCATCTAGCACGATTTTACTGGCCAATACCAATTTGTCGGGATACCGGCGATTTCCCCGTCAAGCGAGACGGTGCGCTGGGTTCCGCACGACAGGGATTCAGGCAATATGTTTTTCATTTTTCTAGCATTACACTTAAAACCTGCTTTGGAAGTTTTCCCGCCAATATAACAAAGGATTGTCTTTCTCTGCATTTTATTTTCTGTAGATATACCATCATAGCTGATGGTGGAAACGAGGGGGGAGAAGATCCTTCAACAGTTTTATATGACACATCCCCCTTTTTGAGGTAGCATGGGAGATTGATTTGCCAATCGTCTCCTAAGCGTACCTCGCTGGCATCCCCCTGCTGGGACAGCCCGTCAGCGTTGCCATGCTCAACACCCTTCCTGTGTTGAATGGTAAAATCATACTGCTGTAGTGCCAAGCTCCACCGCAGTAGCTTACCATTGTCGCCGTCCACCCGGTGTAGCCAGCTGAGAGGGTTGTGGTCTGTTACTATGGTGAAGTTGCGTCCATATAGGTAGGGCTGCAGCTTCCGCAGGGCCCACACTATAGCTGAAGATGGCAATGTTATCCAGGTAAGCGACTGCAAACCCTCCTAGTCCCTCAAGCAGCTGGTCGACCAATCGCTGGAAAGTGGCAGGAGCATTTCTCATACCAAAGGGCATAACGAGGGATTCGTACAGCCCAAATGGGGTGATGAAGGCGGACCTTTCTTGTGCTTCCTTGGACATAGGAATCTGCCCGTACCCTCGACTCAGGTCCATGATTGCCAGGTACCGGGCCTCAGCTAAGCAATCCAGTAGCTCATCGATGCATGGCATTGGGTACGCATCGGGTGCTGTGATTGCATTTAGCCTACTGTAGTCCACACAAAACAGGGTTGTCCGGTCCTTTTTTGGAACCAAAACTACAGGCGAGGCCCATGCACTTTTGGACCTCTGGATCACTCCCAGGACTAGCATTTCATCGATCTCCCTTTTTATGTCCTTTTGTACACCTAGGGAGACACGGTATGGGGGTTGACGGACTGGGGAATGACTCCCTGTGTCCATCTGGTGGGTGGCTAGGGTGTCTTCCCTGGGACATTCGTGAAGGTCATCAGGTAGGGCCGGAATACCTCCCGCAGCTGGGACCTTTGGTCCATGGATAGCTGTGGGTTGAATGCCGCCTCCTCGATAGACCGTCCATCCCGGGCCGAGGCGAGCAAGTCTACCAAGACTTCACTTTCGCCTTCCTCGGGAAGATTACACACGGGAAGGGCAAAGGCTTCCCTGTCATGATGAGCTTTCATCATGTTGACATGGAAGACCTTTTGCCTCTTCTTGGCATGGTTGATGGTAACCACGTAGTTTACGTCATTGAGGGGCTGATGCACAAGGTATGGACCCTCCTAGGCCGCCTGAAGCTTGTTCTGGGTCATTGGCACTAGGACCCACACCTTCTGACCCACTTCGTACACCCGCTCTCGAGCATGTTGGTCGTACCATAGCTTCTGGCTGGCCTGGGCTTGCACCATATTCTCATGCACCATCTGCGTCATTGACTGCATTTTAGTCACGGAGCCGGACATACTCCACAACGGACACTTCTGGGGAGTTCAGTTCCTCTTCCCAGGATTCCCTTACCAGACCAAGGGGCCCCCGGACTCGTCTGCCATATAGGAGCTCGAAGGGGGAAAACCCCGTTGAGGCCTGTGGTACCTCCCTGTAAGTAAACAACAGGTGTGAGAGATACCTCTCCCAGTCGCGTCCATGTGACTCAACCAGCATCTTAAGCATCTGCTTAAGGTTACCATTCAATCGTGCTTAAAGCTGCTGGCATTATTGGACTCACCGTTCAGTGAGGAAGATGTCTGCTGCTGGGCATGGATGACCTTCAATTCATAGTCTCTCTGGGCTTGACGCTCTTGTTCGGCTCTCTCAGCCTCTCGCTCGGCTCTCTCATGAAATTGCTGAATGAGGTTCAGCCGTCCCGCCTGGTCATCTGCAGCGAGTTGTTGTAGGGCCATCTGCAGGTAGGAGTCCATGCTGCCCCGGCCACTACTTTGGCTTGAAGCTGCAGGAGAGGCCATGGTCGCAGTATCATCCAGGGCTTGGCTTGCCTCCTCTTCTTCAGCACTGGGGGAACGGACGTGCTCTGCGTCCCATTGTAAAGAAGGGAATTTTGTTACTTACCGTAAATTCCTTTTCTTCTAGCTCTTATTGGGAGACCCAGACGATTGGGTGTATAGCACTGCCTCCGGAGGCCACACAAAGCAATTACACTAAAAAGTGTAAGGCCCCTCCCCTTCTGGCTATACACCCCCAGTGGGATCACTGGCTCGCCAGTTTTAGTGCAAAAGCAAGAAGGAGGAAAGCCAATAACTGGTTTAAACAAATTCACTCCGAGTAACATCGGAGAACTGAAAACCGTTCAACATGAACAACATGTGTACCCGCAAACAAACCAAAAATCCCGAAGGACAACAGGGCGGGTGCTGGGTCTCCCAATAAGAGCTAGAAGAAAAGGAATTTACGGTAAGTAACAAAATTCCCTTCTTCTTCGGCGCTCTATTGGGAGACCCAGACGATTGGGACGTCCAAAAGCTGTCCCTGGGTGGGTAAAGAAATACCTCATGTTAGAGCTGCAAGACAGCCCTCCCCTACGGGGAGGCAACTGCCGCCTGCAGGACTCTTCTACCTAGGCTGGCATCCGCCGAAGCATAGGTATGCACCTGATAATGTTTGGTGAAAGTGTGCAGACTCGACCAGGTAGCTGCCTGGCACACCTGTTGAGCCGTAGCCTGGTGTCGCAATGCCCAGGACGCACCCACGGCTCTGGTAGAATGGGCCTTCAGCCCTGATGGAACCGGAAGCCCAGCAGAACGGTAGGCTTCAAGAATTGGTTCTTTGATCCATCGAGCCAGGGTGGCCTTGGAAGCCTGCGACCCTTTGCGCTTACCAGCGACAAGGACAAAGAGTGCATCCGAACGGCGCAGGGGCGCCGTGCGGGAAATGTAGATTCTGAGTGCTCTCACCAGATCTAACAAATGTAAATCCTTCTCATACCGATGAACTGCATGAGGACAAAACGAAGGCAAAGAGATATCCTGATTAAGATGAAAAGAGGATACCACCTTCGGGAGAAACTCCTGAATGGGGTGCAGCACTACCTTGTCCTGGTGGAAGACCAGGAAGGGAGTCTTAGAAGACAGCGCTGCTAGCTCAGACACTCTCCGAAGAGATGTGATCGCTACTAGAAAAGCCACCTTCTGTGATAGTCTAGAGAGTGAAACCTCCCTCAGAGGCTCGAAGGGCGGCTTCTGGAGGGCAACTAGTACCCTGTTCAGATCCCATGGATCTAACGGCCGCTTGTACGGGGGTACGATATGGCAAACCCCCTGTAGGAACGTGCGCACCTTAGGAAGGCGTGCCAAACGCCTCTGAAAAAAGACGGATAGCGCCGAGACCTGACCTTTAAGGGAGCCGAGCGACAAACCCTTTTCTAACCCAGATTGCAGGAAAGAAAGAAAGGTAGGCAATGCAAATGGCCAGGGAGACACTCCCTGAGCAGAGCACCAGGATAAGAATATCCTCCACGTTCTGTGGTAGATCTTAGCGGACGTGGGCTTCCTAGCCTGTCTCATGGTGGCAACGACCCCTTGGGACAATCCTGAAGACGTTAGGATCCAGGACTCAATGGCCACACAGTCAGGTTCAGGGCCGCAGAATTCCGACGGAAAAACGGCCCTTGGGACAGTAAGTCTGGTCGGTCTGGTAGTGCCCACGGTTGGCCGACCGTGAGCTGCCACAGATCCGGATACCACGCCCTCCTCGGCCAGTCTGGGGCGACAAGTATGACGCGGCTGCAATCGGATCTGATCTTGCGTAGCACTCTGGGCAAGAGTGCCAGAGGTGGAAACACATAAGGGAGCCGGAACTGCGACCAATCTTGCACTAGGGCGTCTGCCGCCAGCGCTCTTTGATCGCGAGACCGTGCCATGAAGGTTGGGACCTTGTTGTTGTGCCGTGACGCCATTAGGTCGACGTCCGGCACCCCCCAGCGGCGACAGATTTCCTGAAACACGTCTGGGTGAAGGGACCATTCCCCTGCGTCCATGCCCTGGCGACTGAGGAAGTCTGCTTCCCAATTTTCTACGCCGGGGATGTGAACCGCGGATATGGTGGAGGCTGTGGCTTCCACCCACATCAGAATCCGCCGGACTTCCTGGAAGGCTTGCCGACTGCGTGTCCCCCCTTGGTGGTTGATGTATGCCACCGCTGTGGAGTTGTCCGACTGAATTCGGATCTGCCTTCCTTCCAGCCACTGCTGGAAGGCTAGTAGGGCAAGATACACTGCTCTGATCTCCAGAACATTGATCTGAAGGGTGGACTCCTGCTGAGACCACGTCCCTTGAGCCCTGTGGTGGAGAAACACTGCTCCCCACCCTGACAGACTCGCGTCTGTCGTGACCACCGCCCAAGACGGTGGCAGGAAGGATCTTCCCTGTGATAATGAGGTGGGAAGAAGCCACCACTGCAGAGAGTCCTTGGCCGTCTGGGAAAGGGAGACTTTCCTGTCCAGGGATGTTGACTTCCCGTCCCATTGGCGGAGAATGTCCCATTGAAGTGGACGCAGATGAAACTGCGCAAACGGAACCGCCTCTATTGCCGCCACCATCTTCCCGAGGAAGTGCATGAGGCGTCTTAAGGAGTGCGGCTGACTTTGAAGGAGAGCCTGCACCCCAGTATGTAGAGACCGCTGCTTGTCCAGCGGAAGCTTCACTATCGCTGAGAGAGTATGAAACTCCATGCCAAGATACGTTAGTGATTGGGTCGGTGACAGATTTGACTTTGGGAAGTTGATGATCCACCCGAACGCCTGGAGAGTCTCCAGTGCAACATTCAGGCTGAGTTGGCATGCCTCTTGAGAGGGTGCCTTGACCAGTAGATCGTCCAAGTAAGGGATCACAGAGTGTCCCTGAGAATGCAAGACTGCTACCACTGCCGCCATGACCTTGGTGAACACCCGTGGGGCTGTCGCCAGACCAAATGGCAGAGCTACGAACTGAAGATGGTCGTCTCCTATCACGAATCGTAGAAAGCATTGGTGCTCTGTAGCAATCGGCACGTGGAGATAAGCATCTTTGATGTCTATTGATGCTAGGAAATCTCCTTGAGACATTGAGGCAATGACTGAGCAGAGGGATTCCATCCGGAACCGCCTGGCGTTCACATGCTTGTTGAGCAGTTTTAGGTCCAGAACAGGACGGAAGGAGCCGTCCTTTTTTGGAACCACAAAGAGATTGGAGTAAAATCCTCGCCCCCGTTCCTGAGGGGGGACAGGGATCACGACTCCTTCTGCTCTTAGAGAGTCCACCGCCTGCAGCAGGGCATCTGCTCGGTTGGGGTGTGGGGAGGTTCTGAAGAACCGAAGTGGAGGCCGAGAATTGAACTCGATTCTGTACCCGCGAGACAGAATGTCTGTTACCCACCGGTCTTTGACCTGTGCCAGCCAAATGTCGCAAAAGCGGGAGAGCCTGCCACCGACCGAGGATGCGGAGGGAGGAGGCCGAAAGTCATGAGGTAGCCGCTTTGGAAGCGGTTCCTCCATTTGCTTTCCTGGGGCGTGCGTGAGCCCGCCAGGAATCTGAGCTCCCTTGTTCTTTCTGAGTCCTTTTGGACGAGGAGAATTGGGCCTTGCCCGAGCCTCGAAAGGACCGAAACCTCGACTGCCACTTTTTCTGTTGAGGTTTACTTGCTCTGGGCTGTGGTAAGGAAGAGTCCTTACCCTTGGACTGTTTTATGATTTCAGCCAATGGCTCACCAAACAGTCTGTCTCTAGATAATGGCAAGCTGGTTAAGCATTTTTTGGAACCAGCATCTGCTTTCCAGTCCTTTAACCATAAGGCTCTGCGCAAAACCACAGAATTGGCGGCCGCCATAGAGGTACGGCTCGTCGATTCTAGGACAGCATTGATAGCATAGGTCGCAAACGCAGACATTTGCGAAGTTAGGGACGCCACCTGCGGTACTGCTGGATGCATGATAGCATCCACCTGTGCCAGACCAGCTGAAATAGCTTGGAGTGCCCACACGGCCGCGAATGCTGGAGCAAACGACGCGCCGATAGCTTCATAGACAGATTTCAACCAAAGGTCCATCTGTCTGTCATTGGCATCTTTAAGTGAAGCGCCATCCTCTACTGCGACTATGGATCTAGCCGCAAGCTTGGAAATTGGGGGATCCACCTTTGGACACTGGGTCCAGCGTTTGGCCACTTCAGCGGGAAAAGGATAACGGGTATCCTTAGAACGTTTAGAGAAACGCTTGTCTGGATGAGCGTCGTGCTTCTGGATTGATTCTCTGAAGTCAGAGTGGTCCAAAAAAGCACTTAATTTACGCTTGGGATACAGGAAATGGAACTTCTCCTGCTGTGCAGCTGCCTCCTCTGCAGAAGGGGCTGGGGGAGAAATATCCAACAGTCTATTAATCGCCGATATAAGGTCATTAACCATGGCGTCACCATCAGGGGCATCCAGATTGAGAGGGGCCTCAGGATTAGAATCCTGATCATTGTCCTCAGTCTCATCACAGAGAGACTCTTCTCGCTGAGACCCTGAGCAGTGTGATGACGTGGAGGGTCTTTCCCAGCGAGCTCGCTTAGGCTGCCTGGGACTGTCATCTGAGTCAGAGACCTCAGCTTGTGATGCTTGAGACCCCCTTGAAGTACGGATTAGTTCCAACTGAGGGGGACCGGAGAGCATAGACACAGCAGTGTCCATGGTCTGAGGAACTGGCCTGGCCTGCAAGGTCTCCAGGATTTTTGTCATAGTCACAGACATTTTATCAGCAAACACTGCAAAGTCTGTCCCCGTCACCGGGGCAGGGTTCACAGGCGTCTCTGCCTGGGCTACCACCACAATAGGCTCTGGCTGACGAAGTGCCACTGGGACTGAACATTGCACACAATGTGAGTCTTTGGAGCCTGCCGGTAGATCAGCCCCACATGCAGTACAAACAGTGTACACAGCCCGTGCCTTGGCAGCCTTGCGTTTTGCGGATGACATGTTGCTGCCTCCTTAGAGCAGTACAGGGTGTCCAGCCAAGAAGCGACCTTACAGTGCACTATATAAATATATATAAATATATATATATGGTACCAAGACAAAAGTACACTAATATATCACTGAGGCACTAGAGGGGCCAGCACTACTGTGGTGCTTACCGCCCGCTTAGGAGCGGTGTGTGGTCGCCAGAAATCCCTCTAGTCTGGGTCTCCCAGAGCCTGCTGCCTTTCCCCAGCCAGACCGCATGTGTAATGGCTGCCGGCGTCCTTGTGGAGAGTGGGGCGGGCCCTGGGCGTACACCGACGAAGAGCGGGAAGTCTGCTTCCCCCTGTGCCTAGTGAGAGGGCTGGAGCATGTAAATAAAGCTCCAGCCCTCGGCGCTGCCAATTGAGCAGCGTTTCTCCCCTACCCTGATTGACAGGGTGGGGGCGGGAACGAAGCGGCGCTAGGCCGCAGAAGCCGGGGGCTAAAGTTAGAAGCGCCGCCGCCGTAAAAGCGCGGTCGGCGCAAAGTCCCCGGCGCACTACAAGTCGCAGCTGCGCCGCCGCTCCAGGAGCGGTCGGCGCAGTAGTTCCCAACATGTAACGTCACTCAGCAAAGCTGCAGTGACCTAACCCCAGCGCACAGCGCTACTGTCCCCGGCGCACTATAACGCTCAGCAAGCCTTGAGAGTGTCCGTGCCTGCCGGGGACACAGAGTACCTGAAAGTTGCAGGGCCTTGTCCCTGAACGGCACTCCCGCTCCAAATCCAGCAGGTTCTCTGGGTCTGTGGATGGAGCCCGGCCCCAGGGCTTGGGGGCCGGCAAGATCCCACTTCCACAGAGCCCTCCAGGGGATGTGGAAGGAAAGCAGCATGTGGGCTCCAGCCTCTGTACCAGCAATAGGTACCTCAACCTTACAAGCACCAACCGCGGGTGAGAAGGGAGCATGCTGGGGGCCCCATATGGGCCCTCTTTTCTTCCATCCGATATAGCCAGCAGCTACTGCTGACTACAAACAGTGGAGCTATGCGTGGATGTCTGACCTCCTTCGCACAAAGCAGAAAACTGGCGAGCCAGTGATCCCACTGGGGGTGTATAGCCAGAAGGGGAGGGGCCTTACACTTTTTAGTGTAATTGCTTTGTGTGGCCTCCGGAGGCAGTGCTATACACCCAATCGTCTGGGTCTCCCAATAGAGCGCCGAAGAAAGTTCTTTAATGAGGTCCTGCCTCGTTTTGCCCTGAGCATCAATCAACTTGGATCTGCAGAGTGCAGCAAGAACCTCCTTCTGCTGATTGTACCAGGCTTCTGTCACAGCATCCATCATTGCCAAATAAAAGACAGGATAGAAAATCAAGAGTGAAGGGAGGGGGTAACTGCTACACTTACAGTATTGTTCCAGGTATATTTAAACACTGAGTTCAATCCTCAAAACTTTTGCAAGTTTTTAGTGAAAGGGATGATTGCTCAAACCAGATCACTAATGCTCTATATCCCACCGCTGCCACCAATTTGTCATGAACAGCCGGGGAAGTCACTCAGAAATCCGCAGCTGTTCACTGATTTGTCACAAACATGACTACTCTCTAGCGCCCCCCTTGTCTGCAGGCCACTTTTGGTACTGCAGGACAATGCATAAGATGAGGCTGCTGAGCTAATAATGCCATATATTGGAGGTCTCACAGCAAGGGTAAATGTATATATCACCGATTCCCGCTAATGGAAGATATATATATACACCTTTGTACCCTTAATGATAGCACTCCAATAATTCTATGCAATAATAATTACGCTGCCACCACCCAGCTTTTCCGGGATAGCCGGGGACCCGTTTCAGCATAAGGCCCTTGAGGTTTTTGGATTCGTATATAAAGCATGAGGAAAGAAACTATTACATTTTTATATTTAATCCGAAAATAGGCAGTGTTTAAAAAATATACAAGTATTTACAAAACGGAACAATACAAATACAGTATAGACAGTTACATTAAAATTAAAAACATGAAACTTAGGCTAATTTCACACATCAGTTTTTGGCATCAGGCACAATCCGGCGTGTGCCTGATGCAACGGATCTGGCGCAGAATGTGCAAAAACTGATGTGCCTGATCCTTTTTTTTGACGGTTCCAATATACCTGATCCGTCAAAAAACGGATCCGGCGCATCAGATTTTGCATCCTTTTCGTCCGTTTTTTTTTTGCTGGATCCGTTTTTTTCAATACATTGGAGCATGCTCAGTTTACAAAAACGGATCCGGCGGCCACATCCGTTTTTTACCGCATTACGCCAAATCCGGCGTACATAGGCTTCCATTGTAAAACACGCCAATTCGCGCCGGATCCGGCGCAATGGGTTTTTTTTGCCGGACAAAAAACGTTACAAGATACGTTCCCTCCGGCCGCTGCTTTAGGCAATTATGACGGATCCGGCAAAAGCCGGATGCAATGCAAGGGCATCAGGCACAATCCGGCGCTAATACAAATCAATGGGGATAAAACGGACCCGGCGCCGGATCCGTTTTACCCGTTTTTTTCCGGATTGTGCCTGATGGAAAAAAACCGATGTGTGAAATTAGCCTTACTAAGCTTGTGCCATAGAAGTGGCGTCTACTTAGGGAGGGAGGTCTCCACAGGAAGATGTTAAGAGAGCCAGCATCACCTCTTACAGATGCCTTCCAAATACTGACTGCCCCCCCTTGGAGCGAGTCTCTCTTATGCCCTAGGTGACCCCCCTTTCACTGTGACATCATTTTACTGTCTCTTGTGAGCTGTGCTGTGATGTTTACAAAGTTCCATAATTCTAGGGTTTTTCATATCTTTGCTCCTGGGTCGCACAGGTGAAAGATATTAGCGTCATTTTTTATATCTCGATTTTACATTTACATAGACACCAAACACAACGCATCTAGCACGATTTTACTGGCCAATACCAATTTGTCGTGATACCGGCAATCTCCCCGTCAAGCGAGACGGTGCGCTGGGTTCCGCACGACAGGGATTCTGGCAATATGTTTTTTCATTTTTCTAGCATTAACGCAGCGCTTAAAACCTGCTTTGGAAGTTTTCCCGCCAATAACAAAGGATTGTCTTTCTCTGCATTTTGTTTTCTGTAGATATACAGTTAGGTCCAGAAATATTTGGACAGTGACACAATTTTCGCGAGTTGGGCTCTGCATGCCACCACATTGGATTTGAAATGAAACCTCTACAACAGAATTCAAGTGCAGATTGTAACGTTTAATTTGAAGGTTTGAACAAAAATATCTCATAGAAATTGTAGGAATTGTACACATTTCTTTATAAACACTCCACATTTTAGGAGGTCAAAAGTAATTGGACAAATAAACCAAACCCAAACAAAATATTTTTATTTTCAATATTTTGTTGCGAATCCTTTGGAGGCAATCACTGCCTTAAGTCTGGAACCCATGGACATCACCAAACGCTGGGTTTCCTCCTTCTTAATGCTTTGCCAGGCCTTTTCAGCCGCAGCCTTCAGGTCTTGCTTGTTTGTGGGTCTTTCCGTCTTAAGTCTGGATTTGAGCAAGTGAAATGCATGCTCAATTGGGTTACGATCTGGTGATTGACTTGGCCATTGCAGAATGTTCCACTTTTTTGCACTCATGAACTCCTGGGTAGCTTTGGCTGTATGCTTGGGGTCATTGTCCATCTGTACTATGAAGCGCCGTCCGATCAACTTTGCGGCATTTGGCTGAATCTGGGCTGAAAGTATATCCCGGTACACTTCAGAATTCATCCGGCTACTCTTGTCTGCTGTTATGTCATCAATAAACACAAGTGACCCAGTGCCATTGAAAGCCATGCATGCCCATGCCATCACGTTGCCTCCACCATGTTTTACAGAGGATGTGGTGTGCCTTGGATCATGTGCCGTTCCCTTTCTTCTCCAAACTTTTTTCTTCCCATCATTCTGGTACAGGTTGATCTTGGTCTCATCTGTCCATAGAATACTTTTCCAGAACTGAGCTGGCTTCATGAGGTGCTTTTCAGCAAATGTAACTCTGGCCTGTCTATTTTTGGAATTGATGAATGGTTTGCATCTAGATGTGAACCCTTTGTATTTACTTTCATGGAGTCTTCTCTTTACTGTTGACTTAGAGACAGATACACCTACTTCACTGAGAGTGTTCTGGACTTCAGTTGATGTTGTGAACGGGTTCTTCTTCACCAAAGAAAGTATGCGGCGATAATCCACCACTGTTGTCATCCGTGGACGCCCAGGCCTTTTCGAGTTCCCAAGCTCACCAGTCAATTCCTTTTTTCTCAGAATGTTATCTCTCTGATGGATTTTTTCTTTTTTTTCAGCCTCAGGATGTTCTGCTTCACCTCAATTGAGAGTTCCTTAGACCGCATGTTGTCTGGTCACAGCAACAGCTTCCAAATGCAAAACCACACACCTGTAATCAACCCCAGACCTTTTAACTACTTCACTGATTACAGGTTAACGAGGGAGACGCCTTCAGAGTTAATTGCAGCCCTTAGAGTCCCTTGTCCAATTACTTTTGGTCCCTTGAAAAAGAGGAGGCTATGCATTACAGAGCTATGATTCCTAAACCCTTTCTCCGAATTGGATGTGAAAACTCTCATATTGCAGCTGGGAGTGTGCACTTTCAGCCCATATTATATATATAATTGTATTTCTGAACATGTTTTTGTAAACAGCTAAAATAACAAAACTTGTGTCACTGTCCAAATATTTCTGGACCTAACTGTACCATCACCCATGTCGTAAATACCTTGAGCTTCCAGGCCGATCAATTAATCGTCATGACGATCTGTGGCTGATGGTGGAAACGAGGGGGGTGAAGATCCTTCAACAGTTTTACATGACACTGGATCTCTGTGATATTTTCTGGGTTCTGTAGTAAATCTATAACGTATAGTTCTTAGGGGCACTTTGCACACAACGACATCGCAAGCCGATGCTTGCGATGCCGAGAGCGATAGTCCCCGCCCCCGTCGCGATATCATGTGATTGCTGCCGTAGCGAACATTATCGCTACGGCAGCTTCACATGCACTCACCCGCCCTGGAACGTCGCACTGGCCGGCGAACCGCTTCCTTCCTAAGGGGGTGGGTCGTGCGGCGTCACTGCGACGTCACATGGCAGGCGACCAATAGGAGCGGAGGGGCGGAGATGAGCGGGACGTAAACATCCCGCCCACCTTCTTCCTTCTCATTGCAGCCGGGACGCAGGTAAGGAGATGTTCCTCGCTCATGCGGCTTCATACACAGCGATGTGTGCTGCCGCAGGAACGAGGAACAACATCGTACCTGTCGCTGCAACGTAATTATGGATTTCCCAGAGACTACACTGATGATACGATTACGACGATTTTGCGCTCGTTAATTGTATCATCTAGGATTTACACACTAAGATGTCGGGAGCGACGCCGGATGTGCGTCACTTTCTATTTGACCCCTCCGACATCGCACGTGCGATGTCGTAGTGTGCAAAGTGTCCCTTAGAGTATTAAGAGCTCGTCCATAAGCACAGAGATGAGGGATTACGTGACCATCTGAAATGTTTTCAGTGAGGGATCAAAGTGGCTCTCGGGAAAAGGTCTCATAGTTTTACAGTATATAGTGTTATATAGATCACCTAGTGCTCTACTGCATGGACGCTGCTAGATTAGTAAGACTACGGAGAAAGAGACCATCGGGCCACAACGACAGCCAGGTGTGTTCTCTCCGAAACGCTCCAAACCACGTACCATGATGGCCAGGTATGTCCTCTCTGAAATATTCCAAACCATGGACCATGATGGCGGCCAGGTATGTTCTCTCCGAAACACTCCAAACCACGGGCAACGATGCCAGTCAGGTATGTCCTTTCTGAAACGCTCCAAACCATGGACCATGATGGCCAGGTATGTCCTCTCTGGAATGCTCCAAACCACGGAAAACAATGGCAGCCACATATGTTCTCTCCGAAACGCCAAAAACCATGGACAACGATGGCAGCCAGGTATGTACGATCAGAAACACTCCAAACCACGGGCAATGATGGCAGCCAAGTATGGCCTCTGAAATATTACAAACCACGGGACACGATGGCAGCCGGGTATGTTCTCTCCGAAACGCTCCAAACCATGGACAACGATGGCAGCCAGGTATGTACTATCAGAAACACTCCAAACCACGGGCAATGATGGCAGCCAAGTATGGCCTCTCTGAAATATTCCAAACCACGGGACACGATGGCAGCCGGGTATGTCCTTTCTGAAACGCTCCAAACCATGGACCATGATGGCAGCCAAGTATGGCCTCTCTGAAATATTACAAACCACGGAAAACAATGGCAGCCATGTATGTTCTCTCCGAAACGCTCCAAACCATGGACAACGATGGCAGCCAGGTATGTACTATCAGAAACACTCCAAACCACGGGCAATGATGGCAGCCAAGTATGGCCTCTCTGAAATATTCCAAACCACGGGACACGATGGCAGCCGGGTATGTTCTCTCCGAAACGCTCCAAACCACGGGCAACAATGTCAGTCAGGTATGTCCTTTCTGAAACGCTCAAAACCACGGACCATGATGGTAGCCAGGTACAGTACAGACCAAACGTTTGGACACACCTTCTTATTCAAAGAGTTTTCTCTATTTTCAGGACTCTGAAAATTGTAGATTCACATTGAAGGCATCAAAACTATGAATTAAGGGGCACTTTACACGCTGCGACATCGCTACCGATATATCGTCGGGGTCACAGTCGTTAGTGATGCACATCTGGCGCCGGTAGCGACATCGCAGCGTGTAACAATAATGAGCGACGATCAACGATCGCAAAATCGTTCCAAAACGGTGATCGTTGACACGTTGCGCCTTTCCTTAATATCGCTGCTGCCGTTACGATGTTGTTCGTCGTTCCTGCGGCATCACACATCACTGTGTGTGACACCGCGGGAGCGACGAACATCTCCTTACCTGCGTCCACCAGCAATGCGGAAGGAAGGAGGTGGGCGGGATGTTACGTCCCGCTCATCTCCGCCCCTCCACTTCTATTGGCCGGCCGCTTAGTGACGCCGCAGTGACGTCGCTATGACGCCGAACGCATCTCCCCCTTGAGGGAGGGATTGTTCGGCGGTCATAGCGACGTCGCTGACAAGGTATGCGAGTGTGACGCTGCCGTAGTGATAATGTTCGCTACGGCAGTGAGCACCAAATGTCGCACAAGCGACGGGGGCGGGAGCTATCGCGCTCGACATCGCTAGCAATCACTAGCGATGTCGCAGCGTGTAAAGCACCCTTAACACATGTGGAATGAAATACTTAAAAAAGTGTAAAACAACTGAAAATGTCTTATATTCTAGGTTCTTCAAAGTCGCCACCTTTTGCTTTGATTACTGCTTTGCACACTCTTGACATTCTCTTGATGAGCTTCAAGAGGTAGTCACCGGAAATGATCTTCCAACAGTCTAGAAGGAGTTCCCAGAGATGATTAGCACTTGTTGGCCCTTTTGCCTTCACTCTGCGGTCCAGCTCACTCCAAACCATCTTGATTGGGCTCAGATCTGGTGACTGTGGAGGCCAGGTCATCTGGCGTAGCACCCCATCACTCTCCTTCTTAGTCAAATAGCCCTTACACAGCCTGGAGGTGTTTGGGGTCATTGTCCTGTTGAAAAATAAAAGATGGTCCAACTAAACGCAAACCGGATGGAATAGCATGCCGCTGCAAGATGCTGTGGTAGCCATGCTGGTTCTGTATGCCTTCAATTTTGAATAAATCCACAACAGTGTCACCAGCAAAGCACCCCACACCATCACACCTCCTCCACCATGCTTCACAGTTGGAACCAGGCATGTAGAGTCCAACCGTTCACCTTTTCTACAAAGAGACGGTGGTTGAATCCAAAGATCTCAAATTTGGACTCATCAGACCAAAGCACAGATTTCCACTGGTCTAATGTCCATTCCTTGTGTTCTTCAGCCCAAACAAGTCTCTTCTGCTTGTTGCCTGTCCTTAGCAGTGGTTTCTTAGCAGCTATTTTACCATGAAGGCCTGCTGCACAAAGTCTCCTCTTAACAGTTGTTCTAGAGATGAGAAGGTGTGTACAAACGTTTGGTCTGTACTGTATGTCCTTACCGAAACGTTACAAACCACAGACAATGATGTCATCCAGGTATTTTCTCTCAGAAACACTCCAAACCTTTTTCACAATGATGGCCAGGTGTGTCCTCTCCGAAACGCTCCAAACCACGGGCAACGATGGCAGCCAGGTATGTCCTCTCCAAAACGCTCCAAAACCCGAGCAATGATAGTAGCCAGGTATGTCCTGTCCGAAAAGCTCCAAAACATGGGCCACGATGGGAGCCAGGTGTGTTTTCTATGAAACACTCCAGCATAGTTTGAAGTCACAGCCGGGGACTATAGAAATAGACGAGACTACTCTAGTGCTGCTCCCGGCTCACTTCTCCCTGTTAAAGTCCAGGTGATTGACAGGCCTCTCCCTATGAACAGACATGGGCAATACCTGTCAATCAATTAGAGCGGAGCGGGGAGAAGCAGAAGATGGGATAGATACACAGTGTTCCCATGACAGAAGTAGAAAAGAGGTTTGTCTTCTGTTTTTCTAAGGCCTCTTTCACACGTACGTGCCTCCAGTACGTGTTTGGCAGTTTTCTCACGTAATGGAGACACGTACACACGTAAACCTAAGTATTCCTATGGTTTTGAACACACGTAAGTATTTGTGCACGGAACGTGTATCCATTACGTTCTTACGTGTGTTCGTGTTTCTCACGCCGACATGTCCATTTTCTCTCCGGCATCACGGGTGTCACACGGAACGCAAACGTGTCACACGTAACACACACGGACCACACGGATGTGTTCCGTGTGACACGCAGCGGAGAGAACACATGTGTCTGTGAGAAAAAAACCCCAAAACTTTACTCACCTTCCTGACTGCCGCTCATTATGCTCATTGAATATTCACTTCACTGGCCGGAAGCTGCAGCAGCGGGGAGTCGGCAGGACCGGAGACCGATGATCAGCACCACGGACATCGACGCCAGGGACAGGTGAGTAGAAAGTTCCCGTTCTCCGTGTGTTATCACGGATAAGACACGGAGAACACACATAGCCCATAAACACGGCTCACAGAGGGCAAAACGCACCTCTGACATGTCCGTGAAAAACGTGCGTGGTTTTTCACGAACGTGTGAAAGAGGCCTAAGGTGGTTCAAAATGTGATAATGCAGGACAATGCAGGACTATTGCTCAGGACTGTTTAACCCGAGCAAATAAAACAGCTGTACAAATGAATGTGGCTTCCCCTGGGGCTGGCGGCTGCATTGCTGGAAACGAGAGTCTCCATTTGGTCATACACATTACATGAGCATCAGATGAACGACTACTCGGTCAATCGTTCCACTGGCGGACATCTCAGCTGTCCCCTATACATATTAGATAAGCGTTAGGTGAACAATTCCTCGGTTGATCATTCGGCTGGCAGCCATCTCAGCTGTCTCCCATACACATTAGATGAGCGTCAAGTGAACGATTCATTGGTTAAGTGATTCGGCTGGCAGCCATCTCAGCTGTCTCTCCCATACACATTAGATAAGCGTCAAGTGAACGATTCTTCGTTGATTGGTCCACCAGCGGCCATCTCAGCTGTCTCCCATACACATTAGAAGAGCGTCAAGTGAACAATTTCTCGGTCGATCGTTTGGCTGGCGGCTATCTCAGCTGATTCTCCCATACACATTAGATGAGCATCAGGTGAATGACTACTCGGTCGATCCTTCCACAGGCAGCCATCTCAGCTGTCTCCCAAACACATTAGATGAGCATTAGGGGAACGATTCCTTGGTTGATCATTTGGCTGGCGGCCATCTCAGCTGTCTCCCAAACAGATTAGATGAGCATTAGGGGAACGATTCCTCGGTTGATCATTTGGCTGGCGGCCATCTCAGCTGTCTCTCCCATACACATTAGATGAGCGTCAGGTGAACGATTCCTCGGTTGATCATTTGGCTGGCGGCCATCTCAGCTGTCTCCCATCCCATACACATTAGATGAGCGTCAGGTGAACGATTCCTCGGTTGATCATTCGGCTGGCGGCCATCTCAGCTGTCTCTCCCAAACACATTAGATGAGCGTTAGGTGAACGATTCCTCGGTTGATCATTCGGCGGGCAGCCATCTCAGCTGTCTTTCCCACACAGATTAGATGAGCGTCAGGTGAACGAATCTTCGGCTGATCGGTCCACCAGCGGCCATTTCAGCTGTCTCCCATACACATTAGCTGAACTTCAAGTGAACGATTTCTTGGTCGATCGTTTGGCTGGCGGCCATCTCAGCTGTCTCTCCCATACAGATTAGATGAGCGTCAGGTGAACGAATCTTCGGCTGATCGGTCCGCCAGCGGCCATCTCAGCTGTCTCCCATACACCCTTCTTAAAAAGGGTTTGGTCATCCTCTATGGTGAACAGGTCACTTGGAACCTTTCCATCGTCCAGACACCAACAACATTTCTGAAAGCCCCCACACTCCAGACATCACAGATGATGGATAAGGGCTCCTTCACAAGTCATCGATTTTACACCGACTAAAAAAAATGGTTCAAGATTCATCAGCGTTTTTGATAAGAGTCATCGAAGTTTGGTCAGAGGTTCATTATTTTTTTCAGATGAAAACAAGTCTGATGGAGATTGTTGAAGCTTATCCTTAAAAACAGTCCATGATAAACAGACAGCAGGAGGAGAGAACCCCGGCGGTGAACAATCTTATTCATGAAGCCATAAACCTGTACCGATGAGTTTGATCTGACAATCGGATGACTATCGGACACGTCTCTGTGCTTTTGTACGAACCACTTCGCCCGAGGCAAAATATCAGACATGTGAACTGCCTCAAACTATCACATATATGAGTGCTATCTGCGAGCTGAGAAGTCCCTGCCATCTCTGGTGTGCGCTGGTCATTGCTCCCCATGGCTGGCAGCCATTGCGGCCTCCTTCATACCCAGCCCCAAGCCTTGTTGAGTTTTTGGTTAATATCTTGATTAAATCTACTAAAATTAACAACTGTGAAAATGTTTGTGTGGATTTCAGGTAGCTGTAGAGATTGGTCAGAAGGTTGTAGGTCATTACATACCAATAACCTGGAGGCGGACGCATCGGAGTCTGTCCATGTCCTCCAGCTGGATGGAGACCTGAAGCCAGAGGTCCGCACTCGCCGGCCAGGGACTGTCCGCCCGTGTGCCACCGTCCACGCTTTTCTTCTTATTCTACTCCATCTTTGTTGCTGGGGGTCTCCATTGCGCAGGGATTTCTTCGCTCTCCGGCTAATACAGTTATGGTTGCGACTCTTGCAGGAAGATGGAGGCGTTTATTTCTTGAGGGCCACATTTTAGATAATTACAGGTAATTACTGCTAGACCTAATTACAACGTGGCTGATGAGAATTCTGTCTGGTGCATTTGTGCCGGTCTTATTTGTAATTAATGTTCCTCATTTTAATCTACTGGCGTCACATGTGCAGACAAATGATTATTTCTCAACTTAATCATTGCAAGAATGATCTATTGCTTCATAACTTTATACAATCCCGACCCTGACAGACGATGGCATTATCTGCTCTTACAAAGATTCCCATCCAAAGCTCAAAGGCACAAATCCATGAGATGAGGCTGCTCTGAGCCTGGGAATGTATGTGGAATCGGCAAACAATCAGTAATGGATATGAGGGTCTCCGGACTCCTCCGGTATCCAGAGAATATGGAGTTGGGCACATTATGGCTCCTGTGTGAGGCCCAATTCACACACGTCATTTTGTGTATGTGTCCTATCCGCGTCTAACAGAGAACATGAACACATTGTAGTCTATGGGAGCATTCACTCCAACTGGATTTTGCAAACAAAATAATTCTACAAAACAATAAGTGAAGGCTTGTCAGACCTTAGCTCAATTCGTGAACTTTTCAATCAATGTGTCCATGATGTGGAGAGACAGCACACGGATGCCGCCTGTCAATCAACTGGAGTGGGGTGCAAGGACATCGGAGTCCCAAGTTCCTTCTATATTCTCCACGGCCGATTTTTCAAACTATTTTCTGAAATGCTGGAGCTTTTCCCAGTCACCGGTAGCAGTTCGGTAGCAGGGTGTCATGGTTCGCCTCCCTGTCCACATGGGTAGGGGGCGGAGCCTTCTCTCGAGCCTCACTTCCAGACCCTGGATGCCTTAAAAGCTGGCATTTCCAGTGAACCAGCGCCGGCTATAAGCTTAGCACTGCTTTGCCTGTGAGTGCTGGTCCTGTGAGTGATATCCTGATCTGTCTGTTCCTGTGCCCCCATGCCCTTGTCTGTGTTCCATCCCCTGGTCGTCCCTCCTGTCCTCTGCCCCCTCTCCTATTTCCCCACTCGGTTGCTTCCTTTGGTACTGACCTTGGCCTGACTTTGACTCCGCTTTTGCTCGTCCCTCCGGTCCTGCTTCTGCCCGTACGGTGTTTGACCCAGCCTGTGTGACTATTCCTTGCATGCTCTGCAGCTCTGCTTCTCAGCTGTGCTTTGAGGTAATGCATGAGAACGCTGTGAATTCACTTCCTGGTTCTCATTGCTCTGTGTAGTGTATTATGCTACAGAGCTCTGGCTCCCCCTGGTGGCAGCATTACACAGGGCTTCTGTTCTTGCGGTCCATGGTTCCCTAATGACAGCACTTGTCAGAAGCGGACAGTGTGCGCACTTAGGTTATTCCTGCTACTCTCCTTAGAATTCCACCCACCGAGTATGGAGCAGATCCGGCTCCTGACCTAATCCATATACCCACACCGACCTGTGGAATATGCGATAATTAAAAGCTGTATACCATAGCTGGCACCCACCGAGTATGGAGCAGATGCGGCTCCTGACCTAATCTATATACCTGCGCCAACCTGTGGAGAATGGGAGAATTAGAGGCCGTATACCACAGCCAATATGAAAAAGGGAAGAAGACAAATGGCTGCTATTGGCTGGAAAGCATTAAAGGGGTTGTGTGGCCTTGGAGTACAGGTCTGCAGTCTTCACACTGTCAGGATTCTTCGGTGCTGGGGTCGGGAGCGGGCAGTCATGTGACCACAAGTTTATGATTTGCAGACGTCTGGCCACATTCTGACTAGACGTGTCTGGTCTCTCTGCATTGACTTGCATTGAATATGGCTGTGCACGTCTAGTCGGCATGTGACTGCACAACACCCAAAACAATATATTTATTTATTAATTTTTTTTTACAGGTTGTTTTCCTATACAATATTTTCCCCTGGGTTATTATCACCATAGCGTTATCCACTCATTAATGGCCCGGATTCTTCTATGCGTTTAATGCCCCGACTTCTTCGGCTAAGCCCGGTGTGTGGACGCTGTCCATATTCTCATGACGTCTTTCTTTCTGTTATTATCATGAAGACCTTTTTTTTTTGCATTTTCAAGGTCTCCCCCAATGTCCATCTGAAGATTAACACAGGCAGTGTGTCCTGAAATATCAGTGATTGAATGAATCCATAGACTTCATAGAGTAACATAGAAAACAAAGGGCGATTATGGTTCTCTACTGCGTTATTCTACTCACAAGGGAGTCCTGTGAGATGTCAGTCTGGAGCTGTCAGAGCTGATTGTTCTGCCCATTGTCTGGCTGTCGCGGGGTGAGACGATCAGACCCCCGTTCCCCGTCTCACTCCAGAGAATTAGGCCAAAGCTTCAGGGTGTTTGGCATTTTGCAGACTCTTATTGTTACGACGCCTCGTCTTGGCAGAACCTTTGTGGATCTTCCCTGTGTGACACCGAGCGGGCGGCTGAGCGTTTCCACCGGTCTCCAGCTGGCGGCTGCCCTCGGACAATGCTCTGCGCCCCTTTATGTGACACATTCTGTGTTTTCCCACTTCTCCCTTTCTTCCAGGCGCGGGGTCAGGTTTAGGCCATGATTCCAATGAGCTTTATGTGAAGCATAAACACGTTTCCTTTCATTGCAGGGAACTCTGAAATTCATTGTGTCCGGATTTTTCCCGTCATTTATTTTAGTGCCCAGGTCACGTCCATCACTAGAAGAAAGAAAGTGGCCATACCCTACAGGGGCGTCTACTCACACCTCACATGGTCAAGGGATTTTGTATTTTCTAATACATTACAATATTCCATTTGAGATTGACCCAACATGGCCGCCCCCATCCATATGCCCTAGAGAGGGGTCCCCCGCCATGGGACTGTCTGTACTGGGTTATATGGGGCCGCCTGTACTGGGTTATATGGGACTGTCTGTACTGGTTTATATGGGGCCGCCTGTACTGGGTTATATGGGACCGTCTGTACTGGGTTATATGGGGCCGCCTGTACTGGGTTATATGGGGCCGTCTGTACTGGGTTATATGGGGCCGCCTGTACTGGGTTATATGGGGCCGCCTGTACTGGGTTATATGGGGCCGCCTGTACTGGGTTATATGGGACTGTCTGTACTGGGTTATATGGGGCCGCCTGTACTGGGTTATATGGGACTGTCTGTACTGGTTTATATGGGGCCGCCTGTACTGGGTTATATGGGACCGTCTGTACTGGGTTATATGGGACTGTCTGTACTGGGTTATATGGGACTGTCTGTACTGGTTTATATGGGGCCGCCTGTACTGGTTTATATGGGACCGTCTGTACTGGGTTATATGGGGCCGTCTGTACTGGGTTATATGGGGCCGCCTGTACTGGGTTATATGGGACTGTCTGTACTGGGTTATATGGGACCGTCTGTACTGGGTTATATGGGACCGCCTGTACTGGGTTATATGGGGCCGCCTGTACTGGTTTATATGGGGCCGCCTGTACTGGGTTATATGGGACCCTCTGTACTGGGTTATATGGGACTGTCTGTACTGGGTTATATGGGGCCGCCTGTACTGGGTTATATGGGGCCGCCTGTACTGGTTTATATGGGGCCGCCTGTACTGGGTTATATGGGGCCGCCTGTACTGGGTTATATGGGGCCGCCTGTACTGGTTTATATGGGGCCGCCTGTACTGGTTTATATGGGGCCGCCTGTACTGGGTTATATGGGGCCGCCTGTACTGGTTTATATGGGGCCGTTTGTACTGGGTTATATGGGACCGCCTGTACTGGGTTATATGGGGCCGTCTGTACTGGGCTATATGGGACCGTCTGTACTGGGTTATATGGGACCGTCTGTACTGGGTTATATGGGACTGTCTGTACTGGTTTATATGGGGCCGTCTGTACTGGGTTAAATGGGGCCGCCTGTACTGGTTTATATGGGACCGTCTGTACTGGGTTATATGGGGCCGCCTGTACTGGTTTATATGGGGCCGTCTGTACTGGGTTATATGGGACCGTCTGTACTGGTTTATATGGGACTGTCTGTACTGGTTTATATGGGGCCGTCTGTACTGGGTTATATGGGGCCGCCTGTACTGGTTTATATGGGGCCGCCTGTACTGGTTTATATGGGGCCATCTGTACTGGGTTATATGGGACCGTCTGTACTGGTTTATATGGGACTGTCTGTACTGGTTTATATGGGGCCGTCTGTACTGGGTTATATGGGGCCGCCTGTACTGGTTTATATGGGGCCGCCTGTACTGGTTTATATGGGGCCATCTGTACTGGGTTATATGGGACTGTCTGTACTGGGTTATATGGGGCCATCTGTACTGGGTTATATGGGGCCGCCTGTACTGGTTTATATGGGACCGTCTGTACTGGGTTATATGGGGCCGCCTGTACTGGTTTATATGGGGCCATCTGTACTGGGTTATATGGGACTGTCTGTACTGGTTTATATGGGGCCGCCTGTACTGGGTTATATGGGGCCATCTGTACTGGGTTATATGGGGCCGCCTGTACTGGTTTATATGGGACCGTCTGTACTGGGTTATATGGGGCCGCCTGTACTGGTTTATATGGGGCCATCTGTACTGGGTTATATGGGACTGTCTGTACTGGTTTATATGGGGCCGCCTGTACTGGGTTATATGGGGCCATCTGTACTGGGTTATATGGGGCCGCCTGTACTGGTTTATATGGGACCGTCTGTACTGGTTTATATGGGGCCGCCTGTACTGGTTTATATGGGGCCGTTTGTACTGGGTTATATGGGGCCGCCTGTACTGGGTTATATGGGGCCGCCTGTACTGGTTTATATGGGGCCGCCTGTACTGGGTTATATGGGGCCGCCTGTACTGGTTTATATGGGGCCGTCTGTACTGGTTTATATGGGGCCGTCTGTACTGGTTTATATGGGGCCGCCTGTACTGGGTTATATGGGGCCGCCTGTACTGGTTTATATGGGGCCGCCTGTACTGGGTTATATGGGGCCGCCTGTACTGGTTTATATGGGGCCACCTGTACTGGGTTATATGGGGCCGTCTGTACTGGTTTATATGGGGCCGCCTGTACTGGGTTATATGGGGCCGCCTGTACTGGTTTATATGGGGCCGCCTGTACTGGGTTATATGGGGCCGTCTGTACTGGTTTATATGGGGCCGCCTGTACTGGGTTATATGGGGCCGCCTGTACTGGGTTATATGGGGCCGCCTGTACTGGTTTATATGGGGCCGCCTGTACTGGGTTATATGGGGCCGCCTGTACTGGTTTATATGGGGCCGCCTGTACTGGTTTATATGGGGCCGCCTGTACTGGGTTATATGGGGCCGTCTGTACTGGGTTATATGGGGCCGCCTGTACTGGGTTATATGGGGCCGCCTGTACTGGTTTATATGGGAGGCATTGCAATGTGGCGGAGCAGCAGTCCCTGCGAGATAAATCTCCACTTTCCTCCTTTGCAGTTTGTCTTATCCTGATGACTCCGGCGAGCACCGAGGCCACCGACTCTTCCAGGACTTGTCATTCTGGATTAATAGCTTCTATCCTGTGAATATCGGGAAACCAGCGAAACACAATGGAAGTGTGAGGAGAGGATCCGCGTTCTGTGGTTCTGATGTATGAAGGACATGACCTATTTATCTGGATGTTCTTCTCTGAGACGTTACTATATTACTATATCTGGTCTTTCACATTGCTCCCTACATAAGCATGATAATCCATGTCTTCCCCTTAATACACAGGGGCACATATTAGGAAGGAATAGGTCACGCTCGTTTGAGCCCCTGACAACTTAAGAAAGGCTCTCCACTTTCTGAAAAAAGACACTGAAATGATATAAAATGCCTAAAATTCCCGAGCAGGTGATGACCCCGGCCGGATGCGGGGCTGGCTCCATCGCTGCTGAGATGTTGGTAATTTGCTCCCATCTACGGCACAGAACTGCCAGAGCCAATTACTGAGCTCGATAGCTCGTGCGCTCTCTCTTGGCAAAGCCACGGAGCTGAGTGATTGTCTGCAGCGGGATGTTCACTACAGATGTCACTGCCAAAGAGAAAACCCTGAGACCTGAACAGAAGCGGTGAGCCATGCGGGACCGGAAGGGCGACTACCTGCGGCACTTCTTATGCGTTTTAAGGCGTTTGAGGTCCACTGTAATGGGAGTAGAGATCCCTTTTAAAGTGGAGAAATCTCCTGAAGTACGAAGCCGTAGCAGCAAACGCCTCGCTGACCTCTTCTCATCCGGCCTGATGAACAGATTGTGTCAGCGCCAGTTACTGACATATTTTGCTCGGCCTCGGATCATGGCAGAAGTCCAGGGCAGAGGCATTGTGTTGCTCCTCGCCGGCTTTGTCAACCACATTGCGGTGGAATTTGAGATCCTTGAAATTCTTCTCACCATGTTCCCCAAATCAATCCATCAAAATTCACTATACCGTGGTGAAGCCAACAATATTTCAGAAGACATAGATACGAGCAGAAGTCATTGGGGGAAGCCTTAAATACTAGCACAAGACACATCTGTAATTGCTCTGTCGGGTTTCACCGTTTCCCTTCCTTCGGTTTCTTTCTTTTATGCATGAAGTGCTTTTTTCACCTGTGGGGGAAAAGTCTTGGATTCATTTGCTGTTATACTGCTGATATGGGGACCATGCTTTACACTAAACCATAGATGAGGTAACGTTATCTCAACAAGAAGCAGCACATCAATAAGGAAGGGCGGAAAGAAACAGAGTGCCGGGAAGATTTCCACCATCAAGGGGAAGAGTGACTGTCATTTCTGTGGAGGGAAGGTGATTCAGGACCGTGGAGGAGATCACCACGTGAAACAGCTTGTGATGTTGGGAATCAAGTCATCCAATGTGGAACCGATGGTGAATGTGTTATAAGGAGCCTTCACTAATACAAAGAGGGGAGCTACCGACAACTCCGACCTTCAAAGCCGAGAAGAAGAGTGGTCATCTAAATTATACGTGCAAAGACCACATACAAAACCAATCAGTGCCCCCAATAACCAGATTCAGAGGCCTCAGTTCATCAGCTGGAGAAAAAACAAAAACATCAGGGAGCATAACTGATATCTAATTTCCAGGTGATCACCCAGAACCTTCCAAAATACCATCTACCCAGGAAGGTGACAAAAATGAAACAACTACCACATCTGGGAAACCACGTTCTATGACAATCAGCAAGAACTGTCACCGAAATGTGAGGTTTGCTGTAACCCAAATTCCAACTGAAATCTTACAAGGTATTTATCACTGATATTATACACCCAAACATTGTATTTGCTGTTGCAGCTGCGTCTTGACATTGAGCATCGGTAACCAGTGTATATAGTCATGGCCGAAAGTGTCGGCATCCTTGAAATTGTCCCAGAAAATGAAATATTTTTCTCAGAAAATTACTGCATTTACACGTTTTATTCTACATATATTTATTTCATTTATGTATTGGAACAACACCCCCTAAAAACTTATGTGGCCCGTCAGGAAAATTAATTGTCTCCCCCATATTAGACTGAAGTGGTTCGGACTGTTGTCTCTCAGTGGCTCCAATGTGTTGGGAGCCTCCAAAAGGATGATGTCGGGGAAGATAAGGGACAGACGGTTGGATTTTAATGTCGGACCCTTTTGTTACTCAGGAATTGTGATATTTCTCTGCTCCGTCTTCCCTGCGTTCAGCAGAGGCCAGCACTGAAGATTGCACAGCGGAGACGAGCCCGGCGTCTCATGTGTACGGGGGTCTCTGGCATTTAGTGCTGGGATCACAGTTATGTCCTTCTTTATTTCTGCAAGTAAATGGCTTCCACATATGACGTGGTGGTGTATTATCAGGATACGCTATGACTATCATTGTGGGTAAGAAACCTTTGGGATCCCCATTACGATTAACACTGAAAGGGCTGATATTAGGTGGCTTCTCCTTTAGGCCCCATTCACACCTCATATTTTTCCTTACAAACACTGATGAAAACAGACAAAGAAACCTGATGTGTGAATGAGGCCTTACACCCTATTCCCTGCACAAGCGGGTGGCCGTGAGCGTCGCCGAGCTGGAGAAAACAGTAGAAGGGGCACAGCGCTAAGCCCCCCGAGGTCAGACCCCACCATACATAAATCAATATGCCACCTCTTTATGAGAGGAAAGCCCCTTTAAGCCGGTCCTGGATGTATCCCCCTTGCACAGGCCCAGTGTAGGTGTAATGCCGCTCCTCGCGTGCAGCCATAATTTACACATCATTTTATAGTTGTGGCGCCCAAGGTGGGAGACGGCTGCAGATAAAACACTTATTGATTTCTTCTTTTGCTTGAGAACATATGAAATCCCGAAGGCATCAAGAGCCAGAAATCATTAATAATGGCTCCTAATTGAGGGGTTGTGAAGCCTCCTGGATTTGCCAGTGGCAGTTTTGTATTTTCTTTGATGCCTATAAAATCACTGGCGAGGGTCCGTGTTCAGTAATCTCAGAAGCCGCCTGTGTGGTCCTAGTGAGATGTGGGAGGATGGTGTCTGATCTGATTCTACATAAAGACTATTTTCTGCTAAATCAAGCAATGGCCGGCACATATACACGATGCGGGGCCCTTCTCACCGGGCACTTATAATGGCTTCTCATAATGATTATTGGATAAAGGGACAAAAGTAATACATTCTACAACTTACCTCTTATTAGAATAACCTCTCTGGTCTCAAGAACAGAGGAGCTTTTAATTGTAAGGTTTTCTTTTCATTGCCTAAGTTACCAGCCACCTCTGCAGCCTCTCAGAGGTGGATGCTTTCCCAGGCAAGAAGCGCAGTGCTTACAAGTGCTTGGCTGTAGAGCTTGCAGGCGCTACTTTGAAGCTAGCTGGAATCGCTGAGCTTTAGTGCTCCTGTGCTTCTCCAGAGGCTATCCAACCACTGTGTGCACAGTTCAGGTGAGCGGCTCAGCCATGGAGGTCAGATCTCAAGGAAGGAGGAAGCCAGGAGGCAGGGAAGAAGAGTGCTCCTGAAGAAACATCAGAATATCCCTTTAAGGAGAACCTGTCAGCACAATTTTACAGTGTATAGGCTGTAATTCTGATTAAATAGATTCCTTTGGCGAAGAAATACACTATGTTGTTCTTCTTTAATCACTATTTGAAGTTCTCTGCTAATTAGATTTCAATGCACAGGGCTGGATTGTACTCCGGGTCTTCTCCTCCCTGTCTATGATTCCCTGGCCCTTCTGTCTGCCTCTGTTCTTTGAATGACAGGTCACTGCTGAGATTTCAAACACAGGAGGCAGGTTGTGCACAGACAAAAGGCAGGCGAAAGGTCTGGGAATCACAGACCAGAGACAAGTGCAGGGGCGGGGGAATCACAGACAAGAGGCAGCAGGAGGGCCCGGGGAAAATCACAGACCAAAGGCAGGCGGGTGGACTGAGAAATCACCGATCAGAGGCAGGAGGAGGGGCCAAGAAATCACAGCCTAGAGGCAGGCAGAGGTGCCAGGGAATCACAGACCAGAAACAAGCGAAGGGGCCTGGGAATCACAGACAAGAGGCAGGCGGAGAGGCCGGGAATCACAGACCAGAAACAAGCAAAGGGGCCTGGGAATCACAGACAAGAGGCAGGCGGGGGGGCCGAGAAATCACAGACCAAACGCAGTCGGAGGGGCCCCGGAATCACAGACAAGAGGCAATGTGGAGAGGCCAGGGAATCTCAGACCAGAGGTAGGCGGAGCGTCCAGGGAATTACAGACTAGACGCAGGCGGAGGGTCTGGGGAATCACAGACTAGACGCAGGAGAAGGGGCCGGGGAATCACAGACCAGAGGCAGGCAGAGGGGTCGGGGAATCACAGACCAGAGGCAGGCGGAGAGGCCGGGGAATCACAAACCAGAGGTACGCGGAGGGGCCAGGGAATCACAGACCAGAGGTAAGCGGTAGTGATGTGTCGGTCGCGAACGATCCGACACAAAGATCCGGCTCCCTGCTGTGACTGACAGGAGCCGGATCACCAGTGTGAGCCACTAAAATCTCTAAACGGCTCTTTTTGCCGCTGAAACCACACCCACCCGTGGCTAAACTATTCAACAACCTAATTGGGCACTTGTAAGTGGGTGGGGTTTAGCTGCGGTGGGCGGGGGTTTGGTGGCGTTACTATAATCTTAAATATGTGTTCACCTGGGGTGAACACATATTTAATAAGGAGCCGAGAAGATTTGAAAGATCAGGCTCTTTTTGGTGAGCGGAGCCATGGGAACCGGATCACTAAAAAGAGCCGAACTGCCCATCACTAGTAGGCGGAGCGTCCAGGTAATCACGGACCAGAGGCAGGCGGAGGGGCCGGGGAATCACAGACCAGAGGCAGGCGGAGGGGCACGGGAATCACAGACCAGAGGCAGGCGGAGGGGCACGGGAATCACAGACCAGAGGTAGTTGGAGGGGCCCGGGAATCACAGACCAGAGGCAGGCGGAGAGGCCCATGAATCACAGACCAGAGGTAGGTGGAGGGGCCCGGGAATCACAGACCAGAGGTAGGTGGAGGGGCCCGGGAATCACAGACCAGAGGCAGGCGGAGAGGGCCGGGAATCACAGACCAGAGGCAGGTGGAGGGGCCCGGGAATCACAGACCAGAGGCAGGTGGAGGGGCCCGGGAATCACAGACCAGAGGCAGGCGGAGAGGGCTGGGAATCACAGACCAGAGGCAGGCGGAGAGGGCCGGGAATCACAGACCAGAGGCAGGTGGAGGGGCCCGGGAATCACAGACCAGAGGTAGGTGGAGGGGCCTGGGAATCACAGACCAGAGGCAGACTGAGGGGCTGGGGAATCACAGACCAGAGGCAGGTGGAGGGGCCCGGGAATCACAGACCAGAGGCAGGTGGAGGGGCCCGGGAATCACAGACCAGAGGTAGGTGGAGGGGCCCGGGAATCACAGACCAGAGGCAGGCGGAGAGGCTGGGGAATCACAGACCAGAGGCAGGTGGAGGGGCCCGGGAATCACAGACCAGAGGCAGACTGAGGGGCCCGGGAATCACAGACCAGAGGCAGACTGAGGGGCTGGGGAATCACAGACCAGAGGCAGACGGAGGGGCTGGGGAATCACAGACCAGAGGCAGGTGGAGGGGCCCGGGAATCACAGACCAGAGGCAGGTGGAGGGGCCCGGGAATCACAGACCAGAGGCAGACGGAGGGGCTGGGGAATCACAGACCAGAGGCAGGCGGAGAGGGCCGGGAATCACAGACCAGAGGCAGGTGGAGGGGCCCGGGAATCACAGACCAGAGGTAGGTGGAGGGGCCTGGGAATCACAGACCAGAGGCAGGTGGAGGGGCCCGGGAATCACAGACCAGAGGCAGACGGAGGGGCTGGGGAATCACAGACCAGCATTATGCATTATCTAGATGGACAGTGCTTGAAGTATTAAACACATGAACAGTTTAGGGCGGTGATATGAAGAAATAAACAAAAAAAAAAAATCACAGTTTCTCTATCTTAAGCCCGCTTTACACGCTACAATGTATCTTACAATGTGTCGGCGGGGTCACGTCGTAAGTGCCGCACATCCGGCATCGTAAGGTACATTGCAGTGTGTGACAGCGATGTGCGATTACGATTGAACGGTAAAACGTCCATCGCACACACATCTCATGTCTCTAGAATTGAACGTCAGGTTGTTCATCGTACCCGGGTCAGCGCACATCGCAGCGTGTGACATCCCGAGAACGATGAACAGATCTTACCTGCGTCCTGCGGCTCCCGGCCCACAATGCAGAAGGAAGGAGGTGGGCGGGATGTTTACGTCCCACTGAGCTTTGCCCCTCCGCTTCTATTGGCCGGCTGCCGCATGACGTCGCTGTGACGCCGAACGTCCCTCCCACTCCAGGAAGTGGACGTTCGCCGCCCACAACGAGGTCGTATGGACGGGTAAGTGCGTGTGACGGGGGTTAATCGTTTGTGCGGCACATGAAACAAATTGAACGTGCCGCACATACGATGGGGACGGTTACGATCGCATACGATATCGTATGCTGGATCGTAAGGTGTAAAGTAGGCTTTAGAGATTTGTGAGGGTCCAGGTGGTCGAACCCCAAAATGTCAGTAGGATGTAGCATACCGTAACTATATTCTAGAAGTTTCCATATGCCATAATATCAGGAATGTCCTTGCTTACCTATAGAACAGAAGTTCAGTCTCCAGCTGGTCAATGTGCGTCTGCAGAACGGGAACTTTACGTGATTGTTCTTCAAGATCCTTCACTTTACTATAACATGCCCGGACGGCTTGACGAGCGTCTTCCACCTTCCTTCTCATCTCGGCCTGTTCTTTAAGCAGTTGCTGATTAGATTCTTCCAAATAAACCAAAACCTTCTCAGTTTCACTCAATTTCTCTTCCAGGTCTTTCTTCCTTTGCGTTGCGCCCGGTGCTTGTTCCTCGCTGGAGCTCTGCAGCACGTTGACCTCCCTCTGGACACATCTGGTAGTCACAGTGAAGCTCTGGGATAAGACCCTCCTGTTAGCGCTGGTGGCCGTCCCCTCCGCGAGCCGCGATGTGCGACTTCTGTACAATCCAACCTACAAAATCACAAAGGAAACCAGCTGTGAGAAGCGATCGTCACCGCGAGCGGATGAGAGATTTATCGCCACATTACAAGACTCCGCTCCCCTCCATATTGTACTGTATATACCCCACAGGTGTGAGAAGCGATCGTCACCGCGAGCGGATGAGAGATTTATCGCCACATTACAAGACTCCACTCCCCTCCATATTGTACTGTATATACCCCACAGGTGTGAGAAGCGATCGTCACCGCGAGCGGATGAGAGATTTATCGCCACATTACAAGACTCCACTCCCCTCCATATTGTATTGTATATACCCCACAGGTGTGAGAAGCGATAGTCACCGCGAGCGGATGAGAGATTATCCCCACATTACAAGACTCCGCTCCCCTCCATATTGTACTGTATATACCCCACAGCTGTGAGAAGCGATAGTCACCGCGAGCGGATGAGAGATTATCACCACATTACAAGACTCCGCTCCCCTCCATATTGTACTGTATATACCCCACAGGTGTGAGAAGCGATCGTCACCGCGAGCGGATGAGAGATTTATCGCCACATTACAAGACTCCGCTCCCCTCCATATTGTATATACCCCACAGGTGTGAGAAGCGATCGTCACCGCGAGCGGATGAGAGATTATCCCCACATTACAAGACTCCGCTCCCCTCCATATTGTACTGTATATACCCCACAGGTGTGAGAAGCGATCGTCACCGCGAGCGGATGAGAGATTTATCGCCACATTACAAGACTCCACTCCCCTCCATATTGTACTGTATATACCCCACAGGTGTGAGAAGCGATCGTCACCGCGAGCGGATGAGAGATTTATCGCCACATTACAAGACTCCACTCCCCTCCATATTGTACTGTATATACCCCACAGGTGTGAGAAGCGATCGTCACCGCGAGCGGATGAGAGATTTATCGCCACATTACAAGACTCCACTCCCCTCCATATTGTACTGTATATACCCCACAGGTGTGAGAAGCGATCGTCACCGCGAGCGGATGAGAGATTTATCGCCACATTACAAGACTCCACTCCCCTCCATATTGTACTGTATATACCCCACAGGTGTGAGAAGCGATAGTCACCGCGAGCGGATGAGAGATTATCCCCACATTACAAGACTCCGCTCCCCTCCATACTGTACTGTATATACCCCACAGATGTGAGAAGCGATCGTCACCGCGAGCGGATGAGAGATTATCCCCACATTACAAGACTCCGCTCCCCTCCATATTGTATATACCCCACAGGTGTGAGAAGCGATAGTCACCGCGAGCGGATGAGAGATTATCCCCACATTACAAGACTCCGCTCCCCTCCATATTGTACTGTATATACCCCACAGGTGTGAGAAGCGATAGTCACCGCGAGCGGATGAGAGATTATCCCCACATTACAAGACTCCGCTCCCCTCCATATTGTACTGTATATACCCCACAGGTGTGAGAAGCGATAGTCACCGCGATCGGATGAGAGATTATCCCCACATTACAAGACTCCGCTCCCCTCCATATTGTACTGTATATACCCCACAGGTGTGAGAAGAGATAGTCACCGCGAGCGGATGACAGATTATCCCCACATTACAAGACTCCGCTCCCCTCCATATTGTATATACCCCACAGCTGTGAGAAGCGATAGTCACCGCGAGCGGATGAGAGATTATCCCCACATTACAAGACTCCGCTCCCCTCCATATTGTACTGTATATACCCCACAGGTGTGAGAAGCGATAGTCACCGCGAGCGGATGAGAGATTATCCCCACATTACAAGACTCCGCTCCCCTCCATATTGTACTGTATATACCCCACAGATGTGAGAAGCGATAGTCACCGCGAGCGGATGAGAGATTATCCCCACATTACAAGACTCCGCTCCCCTCCATATTGTATATACCCCACAGATGTGAGAAGCGATAGTCACCGCGAGCGGATGAGAGATTATCCCCACATTACAAGACTCCGCTCCCCTCCATATTGTACTGTATATACCCCACAGGTGTGAGAAGCGATAGTCACCGCGAGCGGATGAGAGATTATCCCCACATTACAAGACTCCGCTCCCCTCCATATTGTACTGTATATACCCCACAGGTGTGAGAAGCGATAGTCACCGCGAGCGGATGAGAGATTATCCCCACATTACAAGACTCCGCTCCCCTCCATATTGTACTGTATATACCCCACAGGTGTGAGAAGCGATAGTCACCGCGAGCGGATGAGAGATTATCCCCACATTACAAGACTCCGCTCCCCTCCATATTGTACTGTATATACCCCACAGGTGTGAGAAGCGATAGTCACCGCGAGCGGATGAGAGATTATCCCCCCATTACAAGACTCCACTCCCCTCCATATTGTATATACCCCACAGGTGTGAGAAGCAATAGTCACCGCGAGCGGATGAGAGATTATCCCCACATTACAAGACTCCGCTCCCCTCCATATTGTATATACCCCACAGGTGTGAGAAGCGATAGTCACCGCGAGCGGATGAGAGATTATCCCCACATTACAAGACTCCGCTCCCCTCCATACTGTACTGTATATACCCCACAGGTGTGAGAAGCGATAGTCACCGCGAGCGGATGAGAGATTATCCCCACATTACAAGACTCCGCTCCCCTCCATATTGTACTGTATATACCCCACAGATGTGAGAAGCGATAGTCACCGCGAGCGGATGACAGATTATCCCCACATTACAAGACTCCGCTCCCCTCCATATTGTACTGTATATACCCCACAGGTGTGAGAAGCGATAGTCACCGCGAGCGGATGAGAGATTATCCCCACATTACAAGACTCCGCTCCCCTCCATATTGTACAGTATATACCCCACAGCTGTGAGAAGCGATAGTCACCGCGAGCGGATGAGAGATTATCCCCACATTACAAGACTCCGCTCCCCTCCATATTGTACTGTATATACCCCACAGATGTGAGAAGCGATAGTCACCGCGAGCGGATGAGAGATTATCCCCACATTACAAGACTCCGCTCCCCTCCATATTGTACTGTATATACCCCACAGGTGTGAGAAGCGATAGTCACCGCGAGCGGATGAGAGATTATCCCCACATTACAAGACTCCGCTCCCCTCCATATTGTACTGTATATACCCCACAGGTGTGAGAAGCGATAGTCACCGCGAGCGGATGAGAGATTATCCCCACATTACAAGACTCCGCTCCCCTCCATATTGTACTGTATATACCCCACAGGTGTGAGAAGTGATAGTCACCGCGAGCAGATGAGAGATTATCCCCACATTACAAGACTCCGCTCCCCTCCATACTGTACTGTATATACCCCACAGGTGTGAGAAGCGATAGTCACCGCGAGCGGATGAGAGATTATCCCCACATTACAAGACTCCGCTCCCCTCCATATTGTACTGTAAATACCCCACAGATGTGAGAAGCGATAGTCACCGCGAGCGGATGAGAGATTATCCCCACATTACAAGACTCCGCTCCCCTCCATATTGTACTGTATATACCCCACAGGTGTGAGAAGCGATAGTCACCGCGAGCGGATGAGAGATTATCCCCACATTACAAGACTCCGCTCCCCTCCATATTGTACTGTATATACCCCACAGGTGTGAGAAGTGATAGTCACCGCGAGCAGATGAGAGATTATCCCCACATTACAAGACTCCGCTCCCCTCCATACTGTACTGTATATACCCCACAGGTGTGAGAAGCGATAGTCACCGCGAGCGGATGAGAGATTATCCCCACATTACAAGACTCCGCTCCCCTCCATACTGTACTGTATATACCCCACAGCTGTGAGAAGCGATAGTCACCGCGAGCGGATGAGAGATTATCCCCACATTACAAGACTCCGCTCCCCTCCATATTGTACTGTATATACCCCACAGATGTGAGAAGCGATAGTCACCGCGAGCGGATGAGAGATTATCCCCACATTACAAGACTCCGCTCCCCTCCATATTGTATATACCCCACAGGTGTGAGAAGCGATAGTCACTGCGAGCGGATGAGAGATTATCCCCACATTACAAGACTCCGCTCCCCTCCATACTGTACTGTATATACCCCACAGGTGTGAGAAGCGATAGTCACCGCGAGCGGATGAGAGATTATCCCCACATTACAAGACTCCGCTCCCCTCCATATTGTACTGTATATACCCCACAGGTGTGAGAAGCGATAGTCACCGCGAGCGGATGAGAGATTATCCCCACATTACAAGACTCCGCTCCCCTCCATATTGTACTGTATATACCCCACAGATGTGAGAAGCGATAGTCACCGCGAGCGGATGAGAGATTATCCCCACATTACAAGACTCCGCTCCCCTCCATACTGTACTGTATATACCCCACAGCTGTGAGAAGCGATAGTCACTGCGAGCGGATGAGAGATTATCCCCACATTACAAGACTCCGCTCCCCTCCATACTGTACTGTATATACCCCACAGGTGTGAGAAGCGATAGTCACCGCGAGCGGATGAGAGATTATCCCCACATTACAAGACTCCGCTCCCCTCCATATTGTACTGTATATACCCCACAGGTGTGAGAAGCGATAGTCACCGCGAGCGGATGAGAGATTATCCCCACATTACAAGACTCCGCTCCCCTCCATACTGTACTGTATATACCCCACAGATGTGAGAAGCGATAGTCACCGCGAGCGGATGAGAGATTATCCCCACATTACAAGACTCCGCTCCCCTCCATATTGTACTGTATATACCCCACAGGTGTGAGAAGCGATAGTCACCGCGAGCGGATGAGAGATTATCCCCACATTACAAGACTCCGCTCCCCTCCATATTGTACTGTATATACCCCACAGGTGTGAGAAGCGATAGTCACCGCGAGCGGATGAGAGATTATCCCCACATTATAAGACTCCGCTCCCCTCCATATTGTACTGTATATACCCCACAGATGTGAGAAGCGATAGTCACCGCGAGCGGATGAGAGATTATCCCCACATTACAAGACTCCGCTCTCCTCCATATTGTACTGTATATACCCCACAGGTGTGAGAAGTGATAGTCACCGCGAGCGGATGAGAGATTATCCCCACATTACAAGACTCCGCTCCCCTCCATATTGTACTGTATATACCCCACAGGTGTGAGAAGCGATAGTCACCGCGAGCGGATGAGAGATTATCCCCACATTACAAGACTCCGCTCCCCTCCATATTGTACTGTATATACCCCACAGGTGTGAGAAGCGATAGTCACCGCGAGCGGATGAGAGATTATCCCCACATTACAAGACTCCGCTCCCCTCCATATTGTATATACCCCACAGGTGTGAGAAGCGATAGTCACCGCGAGCGGATGAGAGATTATCCCCACATTACAAGACTCCGCTCCCCTCCATATTGTATATACCCCACAGGTGTGAGAAGCGATAGTCACCGCGAGCGGATGAGAGATTATCCCCTCATTACAAGACTCCGCTCCCCTCCATATTGTACTGTATATACCCCACAGGTGTGAGAAGCGATAGTCACCGCGAGCGGATGAGAGATTATCCCCACATTACAAGACTCCGCTCCCCTCCATATTGTACTGTATATACCCCACAGGTGTGAGAAGCGATAGTCACCGCGAGCGGATGAGAGATTATCCCCACATTACAAGACTCCGCTCCCCTCCATACTGTACTGTATATACCCCACAGGTGTGAGAAGCGATAGTCACCGCGAGCGGATGAGAGATTATCCCCACATTACAAGACTCCGCTCCCCTCCATATTGTATATACCCCACAGGTGTGAGAAGCGATAGTCACCGCGAGCGGATGAGAGATTATCCCCACATTACAAGACTCCGCTCCCCTCCATATTGTACTGTATATACCCCACAGGTGTGAGAAGCGATAGTCACCGCGAGCGGATGAGAGATTATCCCCACATTACAAGACTCCGCTCCCCTCCATATTGTACTGTATATACCCCACAGGTGTGAGAAGTGATAGTCACCGCGAGCGGATGAGAGATTATCCCCACATTACAAGACTCCGCTCCCCTCCATACTGTACTGTATATACCCCACAGGTGTGAGAAGCGATAGTCACCGCGAGCGGATGAGAGATTATCCCCACATTACAAGACTCCGCTCCCCTCCATATTGTACTGTATATACCCCACAGGTGTGAGAAGTGATAGTCACCGCGAGCGGATGAGAGATTATCCCCACATTACAAGACTCCGCTCCCCTCCATATTGTACTGTATATACCCCACAGGTGTGAGAAGCGATCGTCACCGCGAGCGGATGAGAGATTATCCCCACATTACAAGACTCCGCTCCCCTCCATATTGTACTGTATATACCCCACAGGTGTGAGAAGCGATAGTCACCGCGAGCGGATGAGAGATTATCCCCACATTACAAGACTCCGCTCCCCTCCATACTGTACTGTATATACCCCACAGATGTGAGAAGCGATAGTCACCGCGAGCGGATGAGAGATTATCCCCACATTACAAGACTCCGCTCTCCTCCATATTGTACTGTATATACCCCACAGGTGTGAGAAGCGATAGTCACCGCGAGCGGATGAGAGATTATCCCCACATTACAAGACTCCGCTCCCCTCCATATTGTACTGTATATACCCCACAGGTGTGAGAAGCGATAGTCACCGCGAGCGGATGAGAGATTATCCCCACATTACAAGACTCCGCTCCCCTCCATATTGTACTGTATATACCCCACAGATGTGAGAAGCGATAGTCACCGCGAGCGGATGAGAGATTATCCCCACATTACAAGACTCCGCTCCCCTCCATATTGTACTGTATATACCCCACAGGTGTGAGAAGCGATAGTCACCGCGAGCGGATGAGAGATTATCCCCACATTACAAGACTCCGCTCCCCTCCATATTGTACTGTATATACCCCACAGGTGTGAGAAGTGATAGTCACCGCGAGCGGATGAGAGATTATCCCCACATTACAAGACTCCGCTCCCCTCCATACTGTACTGTATATACCCCACAGGTGTGAGAAGCGATAGTCACCGCGAGCAGATGAGAGATTATCCCCACATTACAAGACTCCGCTCCCCTCCATATTGTACTGTATATACCCCACAGGTGTGAGAAGCGATAGTCACCGCGAGCGGATGAGAGATTATCCCCACATTACAAGACTCCGCTCCCCTCCATATTGTACTGTATATACCCCACAGGTGTGAGAAGCGATAGTCACCGCGAGCGGATGAGAGATTATCCCCACATTACAAGACTCCGCTCCCCTCCATATTGTACTGTATATACCCCACAGGTGTGAGAAGTGATAGTCACCGCGAGCGGATGAGAGATTATCCCCACATTACAAGACTCCGCTCCCCTCCATATTGTACTGTATATACCCCACAGGTGTGAGAAGCGATCGTCACCGCGAGCGGATGACAGATTATCCCCACATTACAAGACTCCGCTCCCCTCCATATTGTACTGTATATACCCCACAGATGTGAGAAGCGATAGTCACCGCGAGCGGATGAGAGATTATCCCCACATTACAAGACTCCGCTCTCCTCCATATTGTACTGTATATACCCCACAGGTGTGAGAAGCGATAGTCACCGCGAGCGGATGAGAGATTATCCCCACATTACAAGACTCCGCTCCCCTCCATATTGTACTGTATATACCCCACAGGTGTGAGAAGCGATAGTCACCGCGAGCGGATGAGAGATTATCCCCACATTACAAGACTCCGCTCCCCTCCATATTGTACTGTATATACCCCACAGATGTGAGAAGCGATAGTCACCGCGAGCGGATGAGAGATTATCCCCACATTACAAGACTCCGCTCTCCTCCATATTGTACTGTATATACCCCACAGGTGTGAGAAGCGATAGTCACCGCGAGCGGATGAGAGATTATCCCCACATTACAAGACTCCGCTCCCCTCCATATTGTATATACCCCACAGCTGTGAGAAGCGATAGTCACCGCGAGCGGATGAGAGATTATCCCCACATTACAAGACTCCGCTCCCCTCCATATTGTACTGTATATACCCCACAGCTGTGAGAAGCGATAGTCACCGCGAGCGGATGAGAGATTATCCCCACATTACAAGACTCCGCTCCCCTCCATATTGTACTGTATATACCCCACAGGTGTGAGAAGCGATAGTCACCGCGAGCGGATGAGAGATTATCCCCACATTACAAGACTCCGCTCCCCTCCATATTGTACTGTATATACCCCACAGGTGTGAGAAGCGATAGTCACCGCGAGCGGATGAGAGATTATCCCCACATTACAAGACTCCGCTCCCCTCCATATTGTACTGTATATACCCCACAGATGTGAGAAGCGATAGTCACCGCGAGCGGATGAGAGATTATCCCCACATTACAAGACTCCGCTCCCCTCCATATTGTACTGTATATACCCCACAGGTGTGAGAAGCGATAGTCACCGCGAGCGGATGAGAGATTATCCCCACATTACAAGACTCCGCTCCCCTCCATATTGTACTGTATATACCCCACAGGTGTGAGAAGTGATAGTCACCGCGAGCGGATGAGAGATTATCCCCACATTACAAGACTCCGCTCCCCTCCATATTGTACTGTATATACCCCACAGCTGTGAGAAGCGATAGTCACCGCGAGCGGATGAGAGATTATCCCCACATTACAAGACTCCGCTCCCCTCCATATTGTACTGTATATACCCCACAGATGTGAGAAGCGATAGTCACCGCGAGCGGATGAGAGATTATCCCCACATTACAAGACTCCGCTCCCCTCCATATTGTACTGTATATACCCCACAGGTGTGAGAAGCGATAGTCACCGCGAGCGGATGAGAGATTATCCCCACATTACAAGACTCCGCTCCCCTCCATATTGTACTGTATATACCCCACAGGTGTGAGAAACGATAGTCACCGCGAGCGGATGAGAGATTATCCCCACATTACAAGACTCCGCTCCCCTCCATATTGTACTGTATATACCCCACAGCTGTGAGAAGCGATAGTCACCGCGAGCGGATGAGAGATTATCCCCACATTACAAGACTCCGCTCCCCTCCATATTGTACTGTATATACCCCACAGGTGTGAGAAGAGATAGTCACCGCGAGCGGATGAGAGATTATCCCCACATTACAAGACTCCGCTCCCCTCCATATTGTATATACCCCACAGATGTGAGAAGCGATAGTCACCGCGAGCGGATGAGAGATTATCCCCACATTACAAGACTCCGCTCCCCTCCATATTGTATATACCCCACAGGTGTGAGAAGCGATAGTCACCGCGAGCGGATGAGAGATTATCCCCACATTACAAGACTCCGCTCCCCTCCATATTGTACTGTATATACCCCACAGATGTGAGAAGCGATAGTCACCGCGAGCGGATGAGAGATTATCCCCACATTACAAGACTCCGCTCCCCTCCATACTGTACTGTATATACCCCACAGATGTGAGAAGCGATAGTCACCGCGAGCGGATGAGAGATTATCCCCACATTACAAGACTCCGCTCCCCTCCATACTGTACTGTATATACCCCACAGGTGTGAGAAGCGATAGTCACCGCGAGCGGATGAGAGATTATCCCCACATTACAAGACTCCGCTCCCCTCCATATTGTACTGTATATACCCCACAGGTGTGAGAAGCGATAGTCACCGCGAGCGGATGAGAGATTATCCCCACATTACAAGACTCCGCTCCCCCTCCATACTGTACTGTATATACCCCACAGGTGTGAGAAGCGATAGTCACCGCGAGCGGATGAGAGATTATCCCCACATTACAAGACTCCGCTCCCCTCCATATTGTACTGTATATACCCCACAGGTGTGAGAAGTGATAGTCACCGCGAGCGGATGAGAGATTATCCCCACATTACAAGACTCCGCTCCCCTCCATATTGTACTGTATATACCCCACAGGTGTGAGAAGCGATAGTCACCGCGAGCGGATGAGAGATTATCCCCACATTACAAGACTCCGCTCCCCTCCATATTGTACTGTATATACCCCACAGGTGTGAGAAGCGATAGTCACCGCGAGCGGATGAGAGATTATCCCCACATTACAAGACTCCGCTCCCCTCCATATTGTACTGTATATACCCCACAGATGTGAGAAGCGATAGTCACCGCGAGCGGATGAGAGATTATCCCCACATTACAAGACTCCGCTCCCCTCCATATTGTACTGTATATACCCCACAGGTGTGAGAAGTGATAGTCACCGCGAGCGGATGAGAGATTATCCCCACATTACAAGACTCCGCTCCCCTCCATATTGTACTGTATATACCCCACAGGTGTGAGAAGCGATAGTCACCGCGAGCGGATGAGAGATTATCCCCACATTACAAGACTCCGCTCCCCTCCATATTGTACTGTATATACCCCACAGGTGTGAGAAGTGATAGTCACCGCGAGCGGATGAGAGATTATCCCCACATTACAAGACTCCGCTCCCCTCCATATTGTACTGTATATACCCCACAGGTGTGAGAAGCGATAGTCACCGCGAGCGGATGAGAGATTATCCCCACATTACAAGACTCCGCTCCCCTCCATATTGTACTGTATATACCCCACAGGTGTGAGAAGCGATAGTCACCGCGAGCGGATGAGAGATTATCCCCACATTACAAGACTCCGCTCCCCTCCATACTGTACTGTATATACCCCACAGGTGTGAGAAGCGATAGTCACCGCGAGCGGATGAGAGATTATCCCCACATTACAAGACTCCGCGCCCCTCCATATTGTACTGTATATACCCCACAGATGTGAGAAGCGATAGTCACCGCGAGCGGATGAGAGATTATCCCCACATTACAAGACTCCGCTCCCCTCCATATTGTACTGTATATACCCCACAGGTGTGAGAAGCGATAGTCACCGCGAGCGGATGAGAGATTATCCCCACATTACAAGACTCCGCTCCCCTCCATATTGTACTGTATATACCCCACAGGTGTGAGAAGCGATAGTCACCGCGAGCAGATGAGAGATTATCCCCACATTACAAGACTCCGCTCCCCTCCATATTGTATATACCCCACAGATGTGAGAAGCGATAGTCACCGCGAGCGGATGAGAGATTATCCCCACATTACAAGACTCCGCTCCCCTCCATATTGTACTGTATATACCCCACAGATGTGAGAAGTGATAGTCACCGCGAGCGGATGAGAGATTATCCCCACATTACAAGACTCCGCTCCCCTCCATATTGTATATACCCCACAGGTGTGAGAAGCGATAGTCACCGCGAGCGGATGAGAGATTATCCCCACATTACAAGACTCCGCTCCCCTCCATATTGTACTGTATATACCCCACAGCTGTGAGAAGCGATAGTCACCGCGAGCGGATGAGAGATTATCCCCACATTACAAGACTCCGCTCCCCTCCATATTGTATATACCCCACAGATGTGAGAAGCGATAGTCACCGCGAGCGGATGAGAGATTATCCCCACATTACAAGACTCCGCTCCCCTCCATATTGTATATACCCCACAGCTGTGAGAAGCGATAGTCACCGCGAGCGGATGAGAGATTATCCCCACATTACAAGACTCCGCTCCCCTCCATATTGTATATACCCCACAGGTATGAGAAGCGATAGTCACCGCGAGCAGATGAGAGATTATACCCACATTACAAGACTCCGCTCCCCTCCATATTGTACTGTATATACCCCACAGGTGTGAGAAGCGATAGTCACCGCGAGCGGATTAGAGATTATACCCACATTACAAGACTCCGCTCCCCTCCATATTGTACTGTATATACCCCACAGGTGTGAGAAGCGATAGTCACCGCGAGCGGATGAGAGATTATCGCCACATTACAAGACTTCGCTCCCCTCCATACTGTATATACCCCACAGGTGTGAGAAGCGATAGTCACCGCGAGCGGATGAGAGATTATCCCCACATTACAAGACTCCGCTCCCCTCCATATTGTATATACCCCACAGATGTGAGAAGCGATAGTCACCGCGAGCGGATGAGAGATTATCCCCACATTACAAGACTCCGCTCCCCTCCATATTGTATATACCCCACAGGTGTGAGAAGCGATAGTCACCGCGAGCGGATGAGAGATTATCCCCACATTACAAGACTCCGCTCCCCTCCATACTGTACTGTATATACCCCACAGGTGTGAGAAGCGATAGTCACCGCGAGCAGATGAGAGATTATCGCCACATTACAAGACTCCGCTCCCCTCCATATTGTACTGTATATACCCCACAGATGTGAGAAGCGATAGTCACCGCGAGCGGATGAGAGATTATCCCCACATTACAAGACTCCGCTCCCCTCCATATTGTACTGTATATACCCCACAGGTGTGAGAAGCGATAGTCACCGCAAGCGGATGAGAGATTATCCCCACATTACAAGACTCCGCTCCCCTCCATACTGTACTGTATATACCCCACAGGTGTGAGAAGTGATAGTCACCGCGAGCGGATGAGAGATTATCCCCACATTACAAGACTCCGCTCCCCTCCATATTGTACTGTATATACCCCACAGGTGTGAGAAGTGATAGTCACCGCGAGCGGATGAGAGATTATCCCCACATTACAAGACTCCGCTCCCCTCCATATTGTACTGTATATACCCCACAGGTGTGAGAAGCGATAGTCACCGCGAGCGGATGAGAGATTATCCCCACATTACAAGACTCCGCTCCCCTCCATATTGTACTGTATATACCCCACAGGTGTGAGAAGAGATAGTCACCGCGAGCGGATGAGAGATTATCCCCACATTACAAGACTCCGCTCCCCTCCATATTGTATTGTATATACCCCACAGGTGTGAGAAGCGATAGTCACCGCGAGCGGATGAGAGATTATCCCCACATTACAAGACTCCGCTCCCCTCCATATTGTACTGTATATACCCCACAGGTGTGAGAAGCGATAGTCACCGCGAGCGGATGAGAGATTATCCCCACATTACAAGACTCCGCTCCCCTCCATATTGTATATACCCCACAGGTGTGAGAAGCGATCGTCACCGCGAGCGGATGAGAGATTATCCCCACATTACAAGACTCCGCTCCCCTCCATATTGTATATACCCCACAGATGTGAGAAGCGATAGTCACCGCGAGCGGATGAGAGATTATCCCCACATTACAAGACTCCGCTCCCCTCCATATTGTACTGTATATACCCCACAGGTGTGAGAAGCAATAGTCACCGCGAGCGGATGAGAGATTATCCCCACATTACAAGACTCCGCTCCCCTCCATACTGTACTGTATATACCCCACAGGTGTGAGAAGCGATAGTCACCGCGAGCGGATGAGAGATTATCCCCACATTACAAGACTCCGCTCCCCTCCATATTGTACTGTATATACCCCACAGGTGTGAGAAGCGATAGTCACCGCGAGCGGATGAGAGATTATCCCCACATTACAAGACTCCGCTCCCCTCCATATTGTATATACCCCACAGGTGTGAGAAGCGATAGTCACCGCGAGCGGATGAGAGATTATCCCCACATTACAAGACTCCGCTCCCCTCCATATTGTACTGTATATACCCCACAGATGTGAGAAGCGATAGTCACCGCGAGCGGATGAGAGATTATCCCCACATTACAAGACTCCACTCCCCTCCATATTGTACTGTATATACCCCACAGATGTGAGAAGAGATAGTCACCGCGAGCGGATGAGAGATTATCCCCACATTACAAGACTCCGCTCCCCTCCATATTGTACTGTATATACCCCACAGGTGTGAGAAGCGATAGTCACCGCGAGCGGATGAGAGATTATCCCCCCATTACAAGACTCCGCTCCCCTCCATATTGTACTGTATATACCCCACAGGTGTGAGAAGCGATAGTCACCGCGAGCGGATGAGAGATTATCCCCACATTACAAGACTCCGCTCCCCTCCATATTGTACTGTATATACCCCACAGGTGTGAGAAGCGATAGTCACCGCGAGCGGATGAGAGATTATCCCCACATTACAAGACTCCGCTCCCCTCCATATTGTACTGTATATACCCCACAGATGTGAGAAGCGATAGTCACCGCGAGCGGATGAGAGATTATCCCCACATTACAAGACTCCGCTCCCCTCCATATTGTATTGTATATACCCCACAGGTGTGAGAAGTGATAGTCACCGCGAGCGGATGAGAGATTATCCCCACATTACAAGACTCCGCTCCCCTCCATATTGTATATACCCCACAGATGTGAGAAGCGATAGTCACCGCGAGCGGATGAGAGATTATCCCCACATTACAAGACTCCGCTCCCCTCCATATTGTATTGTATATACCCCACAGGTGTGAGAAGCGATAGTCACCGCGAGCGGATGACAGATTATCCCCACATTACAAGACTCCGCTCCCCTCCATATTGTATATACCCCACAGATGTGAGAAGCGATAGTCACCGCGAGCGGATGAGAGATTATCCCCACATTACAAGACTCCGCTCCCCTCCATATTGTACTGTATATACCCCACAGGTGTGAGAAGCGATAGTCACCGCGAGCGGATGAGAGATTATCCCCACATTACAAGACTCCGCTCCCCTCCATATTGTATATACCCCACAGCTGTGAGAAGCGATAGTCACCGCGAGCGGATGAGAGATTATCCCCACATTACAAGACTCCGCTCCCCTCCATATTGTATATACCCCACAGATGTGAGAAGTGATAGTCACCGCGAGCGGATGAGAGATTATCCCCACATTACAAGACTCCGCTCCCCTCCATATTGTATATACCCCACAGGTGTGAGAAGCGATAGTCACCGCGAGCGGATGAGAGATTATCCCCACATTACAAGACTCCGCTCCCCTCCATATTGTATATACCCCACAGCTGTGAGAAGCGATAGTCACCGCGAGCGGATGAGAGATTATCCCCACATTACAAGACTCCGCTCCCCTCCATACTGTACTGTATATACCCCACAGCTGTGAGAAGCGATAGTCACCGCGAGCGGATGAGAGATTATCCCCACATTACAAGACTCCGCTCCCCTCCATATTGTATATACCCCACAGCTGTGAGAAGCGATAGTCACCGCGAGCGGATGAGAGATTATCCCCACATTACAAGACTCCGCTCCCCTCCATACTGTACTGTATATACCCCACAGGTGTGAGAAGCGATAGTCACCGCGAGCGGATGAGAGATTATCCCCACATTACAAGACTCCGCTCCCCTCCATATTGTATATACCCCACAGGTGTGAGAAGCGATAGTCACCGCGAGCGGATGAGAGATTATCCCCACATTACAAGACTCCGCTCCCCTCCATACTGTACTGTATATACCCCACAGGTGTGAGAAGCGATTGTCACCGCGAGCGGATGAGAGATTATCCCCACATTACAAGACTCCGCTCCCCTCCATACTGTACTGTATATACCCCACAGGTGTGAGAAGTGATAGTCACCGCGAGCGGATGAGAGATTATCCCCACATTACAAGACTCCGCTCCCCTCCATATTGTACTGTATATACCCCACAGCTGTGAGAAGTGATAGTCACCGCGAGCGGATGAGAGATTATCCCCACATTACAAGACTCCGCTCCCCTCCATATTGTATATACCCCACAGGTGTGAGAAGCGATAGTCACCGCGAGCGGATGAGAGATTATCCCCACATTACAAGACTCCGCTCCTCTCCATATTGTACTGTATATACCCCACAGGTGTGAGAAGCGATAGTCACCGCGAGCGGATGAGAGATTATCCCCACATTACAAGACTCCGCTCCCCTCCATATTGTATATACCCCACAGGTGTGAGAAGCGATAGTCACCGCGAGCGGATGAGAGATTATCCCCACATTACAAGACTCCGCTCCCCTCCATACTGTACTGTATATACCCCACAGGTGTGAGAAGCGATCGTCACCGCGAGCGGATGAGAGATTATCCCCACATTACAAGACTCCGCTCCCCTCCATATTGTACTGTATATACCCCACAGATGTGAGAAGCGATAGTCACCGCGAGCGGATGAGAGATTATCCCCACATTACAAGTCTCCGCTCCCCTCCATATTGTACTGTATATACCCCACAGGTGTGAGAAGCGATAGTCACCGCGAGCGGATGAGAGATTATCCCCACATTACAAGACTCCGCTCCCCTCCATACTGTACTGTATATACCCCACAGATGTGAGAAGCGATAGTCACCGCGAGCGGATGAGAGATTATCCCCACATTACAAGACTCCGCTCCCCTCCATATTGTACTGTATATACCCCACAGGTATGAGAAGCGATAGTCACCGCGAGCGGATGAGAGATTATCCCCACATTACAAGACTCCGCTCCCCTCCATATTGTACTGTATATACCCCACAGGTGTGAGAAGCGATCGTCACCGCGAGCGGATGAGAGATTATCCCCCCATTACAAGACTCCGCTCCCCTCCATATTGTACTGTATATACCCCACAGATGTGAGAAGCGATAGTCACCGCGAGCGGATGAGAGATTATCCCCACATTACAAGACTCCGCTCCCCTCCATACTGTACTGTATATACCCCACAGGTGTGAGAAGCGATAGTCACCGCGAGCGGATGAGAGATTATCCCCACATTACAAGACTCCGCTCCCCTCCATACTGTACTGTATATACCCCACAGATGTGAGAAGCGATAGTCACCGCGAGCGGATGAGAGATTATCCCCACATTACAAGACTCCGCTCCCCTCCATATTGTACTGTATATACCTCACAGATGTGAGAAGCGATAGTCACCGCGAGCGGATGAGAGATTATCCCCACATTACAAGACTCCGCTCCCCTCCATACTGTACTGTATATACCCCACAGGTGTGAGAAGCGATAGTCACCGCGAGCGGATGAGAGATTATCCCCACATTACAAGACTCCGCTCCCCTCCATATTGTACTGTATATACCCCACAGGTGTGAGAAGCGATAGTCACCGCGAGCGGATGAGAGATTATCGCCACATTACAAGACTCCGCTCCCCTCCATACTGTACTGTATATACCCCACAGGTGTGAGAAGCGATAGTCACCGCGAGCGGATGAGAGATTATCCCCACATTACAAGACTCCGCTCCCCTCCATATTGTACTGTATATACCCCACAGGTGTGAGAAGCGATAGTCACCGCGAGCGGATGAGAGATTATCGCCACATTACAAGACTCCGCTCCCCTCCATACTGTAATGTATATACCCCACAGGTGTGAGAAGCGATAGTCACCGCGAGCGGATGAGAGATTATCCCCACATTACAAGACTCCACTCCCCTCCATATTGTACTGTATATACCCCACAGATGTGAGAAGCGATAGTCACCGCGAGCGGATGAGAGATTATCCCCACATTACAAGACTCCGCTCCCCTCCATATTGTACTGTATATACCCCACAGCTGTGAGAAGCGATAGTCACCGCGAGCGGATGAGAGATTATCCCCACATTACAAGACTCCGCTCCCCTCCATATTGTATATACCCCACAGGTGTGAGAAGCGATAGTCACCGCGAGCGGATGAGAGATTATCCCCACATTACAAGACTCCACTCCCCTCCATATTGTACTGTATATACCCCACAGGTGTGAGAAGCGATAGTCACCGCGAGCGGATGAGAGATTATCCCCACATTACAAGACTCCACTCCCCTCCATATTGTACTGTATATACCCCACAGCTGTGAGAAGCGATAGTCACCGCGAGCGGATGAGAGATTATCCCCACATTACAAGACTCCGCTCCCCTCCATATTGTACTGTATATACCCCACAGCTGTGAGAAGCGATAGTCACCGCGAGCGGATGAGAGATTATCCCCACATTACAAGACTCCGCTCCCCTCCATATTGTACTGTATATACCCCACAGATGTGAGACGCGATAGTCACCGCGAGCGGATTAGAGATTATACCCACATTACAAGACTCCGCTCCCTCCATATTGTACTGTATATACCCCACAGGTGTGAGAAGCGATAGTCACCGCGAGCGGATGAGAGATTATCCCCACATTACAAGACTCCGCTCCCCTCCATATTGTACTGTATATACCCCACAGGTGTGAGAAGCGATAGTCACCGCGAGCGGATGAGAGATTATCCCCACATTACAAGACTCCGCTCCCCTCCATATTGTACTGTATATACCCCACAGATGTGAGAAGCGATAGTCACCGCGAGCGGATTAGAGATTATACCCACATTACAAGACTCCGCTCCCCTCCATATTGTACTGTATATACCCCACAGGTGTGAGAAGCGATAGTCACCGCGAGCGGATGAGAGATTATCCCCACATTACAAGACTCCGCTCCCCTCCATACTGTACTGTATATACCCCACAGGTGTGAGAAGCGATAGTCACCGCGAGCGGATGAGAGATTATCCCCACATTACAAGACTCCGCTCCCCTCCATATTGTACTGTATATACCCCACAGGTGTGAGAAGCGATAGTCACCGCGAGCGGATGAGAGATTATCCCCACATTACAAGACTCCGCTCCCCTCCATATTGTACTGTATATACCCCACAGATGTGAGAAGTGATAGTCACCGCGAGCAGATGAGAGATTATCCCCACATTACAAGACTCCGCTCCCCTCCATATTGTATATACCCCACAGGTGTGAGAAGCGATAGTCACCGCGAGCGGATGAGAGATTATCCCCACATTACAAGACTCCGCTCCCCTCCATATTGTACTGTATATACCCCACAGGTGTGAGAAGCGATAGTCACCGCGAGCGGATGAGAGATTATCCCCACATTACAAGACTCCGCTCCCCTCCATATTGTATATACCCCACAGGTGTGAGAAGCGATAGTCACCGCGAGCGGATGAGAGATTATCCCCACATTACAAGACTCCGCTCCCCTCCATATTGTACTGTATATACCCCACAGATGTGAGAAGCGATAGTCACCGCGAGCGGATGAGAGATTATCCCCACATTACAAGACTCCGCTCCCCTCCATATTGTATATACCCCACAGGTGTGAGAAGCGATAGTCACCGCGAGCGGATGAGAGATTATCCCCACATTACAAGACTCCGCTCCCCTCCATATTGTATTGTATATACCCCACAGATGTGAGAAGCGATAGTCGCCGCGAGCGGATGAGAGATTATCCCCCCATTACAAGACTCCGCTCCCCTCCATATTGTACTGTATATACCCCACAGATGTGAGAAGCGATAGTCACCGCGAGCGGATGAGAGATTATCCCCACATTACAAGACTCCGCTCCCCTCCATATTGTACTGTATATACCCCACAGGTGTGAGAAGCGATAGTCACCGCGAGCGGATGAGAGATTATCCCCACATTACAAGACTCCGCTCCCCTCCATATTGTACTGTATATACCCCACAGGTGTGAGAAGCGATAGTCACCGCGAGCGGATGAGAGATTATCCCCACATTACAAGACTCCGCTCCCCTCCATACTGTACTGTATATACCCCACAGGTGTGAGAAGCGATAGTCACCGCGAGCAGATGAGAGATTATCCCCACATTACAAGACTCCGCTCCCCTCCATATTGTACTGTATATACCCCACAGGTGTGAGAAGCGATAGTCACCGCGAGCGGATGAGAGATTATCCCCACATTACAAGACTCCGCTCCCCTCCATATTGTACTGTATATACCCCACAGGTGTGAGAAGTGATAGTCACCGCGAGCGGATGAGAGATTATCCCCACATTACAAGACTCCGCTCCCCTCCATATTGTACTGTATATACCCCACAGGTGTGAGAAGCGATAGTCACCGCGAGCGGATGAGAGATTATCCCCACATTACAAGACTCCGCTCCCCTCCATATTGTACTGTATATACCCCACAGGTGTGAGAAGCGATAGTCACCGCGAGCGGATGAGAGATTATCCCCACATTACAAGACTCCGCTCCCCTCCATACTGTACTGTATATACCCCACAGCTGTGAGAAGCGATAGTCACCGCGAGCGGATGAGAGATTATCCCCACATTACAAGACTCCGCTCCCCTCCATACTGTACTGTATATACCCCACAGGTGTGAGAAGCGATAGTCACCGCGAGCGGATGAGAGATTATCCCCACATTACAAGACTCCGCTCCCCTCCATATTGTATTGTATATACCCCACAGATGTGAGAAGCGATAGTCGCCGCGAGCGGATGAGAGATTATCCCCCCATTACAAGACTCCGCTCCCCTCCATATTGTACTGTATATACCCCACAGATGTGAGAAGCGATAGTCACCGCGAGCGGATGAGAGATTATCCCCACATTATAAGACTCCGCTCCCCTCCATACTGTACTGTATATACCCCACAGGTGTGAGAAGCGATAGTCACCGCGAGCGGATGAGAGATTATCCCCACATTACAAGACTCCGCTCCCCTCCATATTGTACTGTATATACCCCACAGGTGTGAGAAGCGATAGTCACCGCGAGCGGATGAGAGATTATCCCCACATTACAAGACTCCACTCCCCTCCATATTGTACTGTATATACCCCACAGATGTGAGAAGCGATAGTCACCGCGAGCGGATGAGAGATTATCCCCACATTACAAGACTCCGCTCCCCTCCATATTGTATATACCCCACAGATGTGAGAAGCGATAGTCACCGCGAGCAGATGAGAGATTATCCCCACATTACAAGACTCCGCTCCCCTCCATATTGTACTGTATATACCCCACAGGTGTGAGAAGCGATAGTCACCGCGAGCGGATGAGAGATTATCCCCACATTACAAGACTCCGCTCCCCTCCATATTGTACTGTATATACCCCACAGGTGTGAGAAGTGATAGTCACCGCGAGCGGATGAGAGATTATCCCCACATTACAAGACTCCGCTCCCCTCCATATTGTACTGTATATACCCCACAGGTGTGAGAAGCGATAGTCACCGCGAGCGGATGAGAGATTATCCCCACATTACAAGACTCCGCTCCCCTCCATATTGTACTGTATATACCCCACAGGTGTGAGAAGCGATAGTCACCGCGAGCGGATGAGAGATTATCCCCACATTACAAGACTCCGCTCCCCTCCATATTGTACTGTATATACCCCACAGCTGTGAGAAGCGATAGTCACCGCGAGCGGATGAGAGATTATCCCCACATTACAAGACTCCGCTCCCCTCCATATTGAACTGTATATACCCCACAGGTGTGAGAAGCGATAGTCACCGCGAGCGGATGAGAGATTATCCCCACATTACAAGACTCCGCTCCCCTCCATATTGTACTGTATATACCCCACAGGTGTGAGAAGCGATAGTCACCGCGAGCGGATGAGAGATTATCCCACATTACAAGACTCCGCTCCCCTCCATACTGTACTGTATATACCCCACAGATGTGAGAAGCGATAGTCACCGCGAGCGGATGAGAGATTATCCCCACATTACAGACTCCGCTCCCCTCCATATTGTATATACCCCACAGCTGTGAGAAGCAATAGTCACCGCGAGCGGATGAGAGATTATCCCCACATTACAAGACTCCGCTCCCCTCCATATTGTACTGTATATACCCCACAGGTGTGAGAAGCGATAGTCACCGCGAGCGGATGAGAGATTATCCCCACATTACAAGACTCCGCTCCCCTCCATATTGTATATACCCCACAGCTGTGAGAAGCAATAGTCACCGCGAGCGGATGAGAGATTATCCCCACATTACAAGACTCCGCTCCCCTCCATATTGTACTGTATATACCCCACAGGTGTGAGAAGCGATAGTCACCGCGAGCGGATGAGAGATTATCGCCACATTACAAGACTCCGCTCCCCTCCATACTGTACTGTATATACCCCACAGATGTGAGAAGCGATAGTCACCGCGAGCGGATGAGAGATTATCCCCACATTACAAGACTCCGCTCCCCTCCATATTGTATATACCCCACAGGTGTGAGAAGCGATAGTCACCGCGAGCGGATGAGAGATTATCCCCACATTACAAGACTCCGCTCCTCTCCATATTGTACTGTATATACCCCACAGGTGTGAGAAGCGATAGTCACCGCGAGCGGATGAGAGATTATCCCCACATTACAAGACTCCGCTCCCCTCCATACTGTACTGTATATACCCCACAGATGTGAGAAGCGATAGTCACCGCGAGCGGATGAGAGATTATCCCCACATTACAAGACTCCGCTCCCCTCCATATTGTATATACCCCACAGCTGTGAGAAGCAATAGTCACCGCGAGCGGATGAGAGATTATCCCCACATTACAAGACTCCGCTCCCCTCCATATTGTACTGTATATACCCCACAGGTGTGAGAAGCGATAGTCACCGCGAGCGGATGAGAGATTATCCCCACATTACAAGACTCCGCTCCCCTCCATACTGTACTGTATATACCCCACAGGTGTGAGAAGCGATAGTCACCGCGAGCGGATGAGAGATTATCCCCACATTACAAGACTCCGCTCCTCTCCATATTGTACTGTATATACCCCACAGATGTGAGAAGCGATAGTCACCGCGAGCGGATGAGAGATTATCCCCACATTACAAGACTCCGCTCCCCTCCATATTGTACTGTATATACCCCACAGGTGTGAGAAGCGATAGTCACCGCGAGCGGATGAGAGATTATCCCCACATTACAAGACTCCGCTCCCCTCCATATTGTACTGTATATACCCCACAGGTGTGAGAAGTGATAGTCACCGCGAGCGGATGAGAGATTATCCCCACATTACAAGACTCCGCTCCCCTCCATATTGTACTGTATATACCCCACAGGTGTGAGAAGCGATAGTCACCGCGAGCGGATGAGAGATTATCCCCACATTACAAGACTCCGCTCCCCTCCATATTGTACTGTATATACCCCACAGGTGTGAGAAGCGATAGTCACCGCGAGCGGATGAGAGATTATCCCCACATTACAAGACTCCGCTCCCCTCCATATTGTACTGTATATATCCCACAGGTGTGAGAAGCGATAGTCACCGCGAGCGGATGAGAGATTATCCCCACATTACAAGACTCCGCTCCCCTCCATATTGTATATACCCCACAGGTGTGAGAAGCGATAGTCACCGCGAGCGGATGAGAGATTATCCCCACATTACAAGACTCCACTCCCCTCCATACTGTACTGTATATACCCCACAGGTGTGAGAAGCGATAGTCACCGCGAGCGGATGAGAGATTATCCCCACATTACAAGACTCCGCTCCCCTCCATACTGTACTGTATATACCCCACAGGTGTGAGAAGCGATAGTCACCGCGAGCGGATGAGAGATTATCCCCACATTACAAGACTCCGCGCCCCTCCATATTGTACTGTATATATCCCACAGATGTGAGAAGCGATAGTCACCGCGAGCGGATGAGAGATTATCCCCACATTACAAGACTCCGCTCCCCTCCATATTGTACTGTATATACCCCACAGATGTGAGAAGCGATAGTCACCGCGAGCGGATGAGAGATTATCCCCACATTACAAGACTCCGCTCCCCTCCATACTGTACTGTATATACCCCACAGGTGTGAGAAGCGATAGTCACCGCGAGCGGATGAGAGATTATCCCCACATTACAAGACTCCGCTCCCCTCCATATTGTACTGTATATACCCCACAGATGTGAGAAGCGATAGTCACCGCGAGCGGATGAGAGATTATCCCCACATTACAAGACTCCGCTCCCCTCCATATTGTACTGTATATACCCCACAGGTGTGAGAAGCGATAGTCACCGCGAGCGGATGAGAGATTATCCCCACATTACAAGACTCCGCTCCCCTCCATATTGTATATACCCCACAGATGTGAGAAGCGATAGTCACCGCGAGCGGATGAGAGATTATCCCCACATTACAAGACTCCGCTCCCCTCCATATTGTACTGTATATACCCCACAGGTGTGAGAAGCGATAGTCACCGCGAGCGGATGAGAGATTATCCCCACATTACAAGACTCCGCTCCCCTCCATATTGTACTGTATATACCCCACAGCTGTGAGAAGCGATAGTCACCGCGAGCGGATGAGAGACTATCCCCACATTACAAGACTCCACTCCCCTCCATATTGTATATACCCCACAGGTGTGAGAAGCGATAGTCACCGCGAGCGGATGAGAGATTATCCCCACATTACAAGACTCCGCTCCCCTCCATATTGTACTGTATATACCCCACAGGTGTGAGAAGCGATAGTCACCGCGAGCGGATGAGAGATTATCCCCACATTACAAGACTCCGCTCCCCTCCATATTGTATATACCCCACAGATGTGAGAAGCGATAGTCACCGCGAGCGGATGAGAGACTATCCCCACATTACAAGACTCCGCTCCCCTCCATATTGTACTGTATATACCCCACAGGTGTGAGAAGCGATAGTCACCGCGAGCGGATGAGAGATTATCCCCACATTACAAGACTCCGCTCCCCTCCATATTGTACTGTATATACCCCACAGGTGTGAGAAGCGATAGTCACCGCGAGCAGATGAGAGATTATCCCCACATTACAAGACTCCGCTCCCCTCCATATTGTATATACCCCACAGGTGTGAGAAGCGATAGTCACCGCGAGCGGATGAGAGATTATCCCCACATTACAAGACTCCGCTCCCCTCCATATTGTACTGTATATACCCCACAGGTGTGAGAAGCGATAGTCACCGCGAGCGGATGAGAGATTATCCCCACATTACAAGACTCCGCTCCCCTCCATACTGTACTGTATATACCCCACAGCTGTGAGAAGCGATAGTCACCGCGAGCGGATGAGAGATTATCCCCACATTACGAGACTCCGCTCCCCTCCATATTGTATATACCCCACAGGTGTGAGAAGCGATAGTCACCGCGAGCGGATGAGAGATTATCCCCACATTACAAGACTCCGCTCCCCTCCATATTGTATATACCCCACAGATGTGAGAAGCGATAGTCACCGCGAGCGGATGAGAGATTATCCCCACATTACAAGACTCCGCTCCCCTCCATATTGTACTGTATATACCCCACAGGTGTGAGAAGCGATAGTCACCGCGAGCGGATGAGAGATTATCCCCACATTACAAGACTCCGCTCCCCTCCATATTGTACTGTATATACCCCACAGCTGTGAGAAGCGATAGTCACCGCGAGCGGATGAGAGATTATCCCCACATTACAAGACTCCGCTCCCCCTCCATATTGTATATACCCCACAGCTGTGAGAAGCGATAGTCACCGCGAGCGGATGAGAGATTATCCCCACATTACAAGACTCCACTCCCCTCCATACTGTACTGTATATACCCCACAGCTGTGAGAAGCGATAGTCACCGCGAGCGGATGAGAGATTATCCCCACATTACAAGACTCCGCTCCCCTCCATATTGTACTGTATATACCCCACAGGTGTGAGAAGCGATAGTCACCGCGAGCGGATGAGAGATTATCCCCACATTACAAGACTCCGCTCCCCTCCATATTGTACTGTATATACCCCACAGATGTGAGAAGCGATAGTCACCGCGAGCGGATGAGAGATTATCCCCACATTACAAGACTCCGCTCCCCTCCATATTGTACTGTATATACCCCACAGGTGTGAGAAGTGATAGTCACCGCGAGCGGATGAGAGATTATCCCCACATTACAAGACTCCGCTCCCCTCCATATTGTATATACCCCACAGATGTGAGAAGCGATAGTCACCGCGAGCGGATGAGAGATTATCCCCACATTACAAGACTCCGCTCCCCTCCATATTGTACTGTATATACCCCACAGGTGTGAGAAGCGATAGTCACCGCGAGCGGATGAGAGATTATCCCCACATTACAAGACTCCGCTCCCCCTCCATATTGTACTGTATATACCCCACAGCTGTGAGAAGCGATAGTCACCGCGAGCGGATGAGAGATTATCCCCACATTACAAGACTCCGCTCTCCTCCATATTGTACTGTATATACCCCACAGGTGTGAGAAGCGATAGTCACCGCGAGCGGATGAGAGATTATCCCCACATTACAAGACTCCGCTCCCCTCCATATTGTACTGTATATACCCCACAGCTGTGAGAAGCGATAGTCACCGCGAGCGGATGAGAGATTATCCCCACATTACAAGACTCCGCTCCCCTCCATATTGTACTGTATATACCCCACAGGTGTGAGAAGCGATAGTCACCGCGAGCGGATGAGAGATTATCCCCACATTACAAGACTCCACTCCCCTCCATATTGTACTGTATATACCCCACAGGTGTGAGAAGCGATAGTCACCGCGAGCGGATGAGAGATTATCGCCACATTACAAGACTCCGCTCCCCTCCATATTGTACTGTATATACCCCACAGCTGTGAGAAGCGATAGTCACCGCGAGCGGATGAGAGATTATCGCCACATTACAAGACTCCGCTCCCCTCCATATTGTACTGTATATACCCCACAGCTGTGAGAAGTGATAGTCACCGCGAGCGGATGAGAGATTATCCCCACACATTACAAGACTCCGCTCCCCTCCATACTGTACTGTATATACCCCACAGGTGTGAGAAGCGATAGTCACCGCGAGCGGATGAGAGATTATCCCCACATTACAAGACTCCGCTCCCCTCCATATTGTATATACCCCACAGGTGTGAGAAGCGATAGTCACCGCGAGCGGATGAGAGATTATCCCCACATTACAAGACTCCGCTCCCCTCCATATTGTATATACCCCACAGATGTGAGAAGCGATAGTCACCGCGAGCGGATGACAGATTATCCCAACATTACAAGACTCCGCTCCCCTCCATATTGTACTGTATATACCCCACAGGTGTGAGAAGCGATAGTCACCGCGAGCGGATGAGAGATTATCCCCACATTACAAGACTCCGCTCCCCTCCATATTGTACTGTATATACCCCACAGCTGTGAGAAGCGATAGTCACCGCGAGCGGATGAGAGATTATCCCCACATTACAAGACTCCACTCCCCTCCATACTGTACTGTATATACCCCACAGCTGTGAGAAGCGATAGTCACCGCGAGCGGATGAGAGATTATCCCCCCATTACAAGACTCCGCTCCCCTCCATATTGTACTGTATATACCCCACAGCTGTGAGAAGCGATCGTCACCGCGAGCGGATGAGAGATTATCCCCACATTACAAGACTCCGCTCCCCTCCATATTGTACTGTATATACCCCACAGATGTGAGAAGCGATAGTCACCGCGAGCGGATGAGAGATTATCCCCACATTACAAGACTCCGCTCCCCTCCATACTGTACTGTATATACCCCACAGGTGTGAGAAGCGATAGTCACCGCGAGCGGATGAGAGATTATCCCCACATTACAAGACTCCGCTCCCCTCCATATTGTACTGTATATACCCCACAGCTGTGAGAAGCGATAGTCACCGCGAGCGGATGAGAGATTATCCCCACATTACAAGACTCCGCTCCCCTCCATATTGTACTGTATATACCCCACAGATGTGAGAAGCGATAGTCACCGCGAGCGGATGAGAGATTATCCCCACATTACAAGACTCCGCTCTCCTCCATATTGTACTGTATATACCCCACAGGTGTGAGAAGTGATAGTCACCGCGAGCGGATGAGAGATTATCCCCACATTACAAGACTCCGCTCCCCTCCATATTGTACTGTATATACCCCACAGGTGTGAGAAGCGATAGTCACCGCGAGCGGATCAGAGATTATCCCCACATTACAAGACTCCGCTCCCCTCCATATTGTACTGTATATACCCCACAGGTGTGAGAAGCGATAGTCACCGCGAGCGGATGAGAGATTATCCCCACATTACAAGACTCCGCTCCCCTCCATATTGTACTGTATATACCCCACAGCTGTGAGAAGCGATAGTCACCGCGAGCGGATGAGAGATTATCCCCACATTACAAGACTCCGCTCCTCTCCATATTGTACTGTATATACCCCACAGGTGTGAGAAGCGATAGTCACCGCGAGCGGATGAGAGATTATCCCCACATTACAAGACTCCGCTCCCCTCCATACTGTACTGTATATACCCCACAGGTGTGAGAAGCGATAGTCACCGCGAGCGGATGAGAGATTATCCCCACATTACAAGACTCCGCTCCCCTCCATACTGTACTGTATATACCCCACAGGTGTGAGAAGCGATAGTCACCGCGAGCGGATGAGAGATTATCCCCACATTACAAGACTCCGCTCCCCTCCATATTGTACTGTATATACCCCACAGATGTGAGAAGTGATAGTCACCGCGAGCGGATGAGAGATTATCCCCACATTACAAGACTCCGCTCCCCTCCATATTGTACTGTATATAACCCACAGATGTGAGAAGCGATAGTCACCGCGAGCGGATGAGAGATTATCCCCACATTACAAGACTCCGCTCCCCTCCATATTGTACTGTATATACCCCACAGCTGTGAGAAGCGATAGTCACCGCGAGCGGATGAGAGATTATCCCCACATTACAAGACTCCGCTCCCCTCCATATTGTACTGTATATACCCCACAGGGATGTGAGAAGCGATAGTCACCGCGAGCGGATGAGAGATTATCCCCACATTACAAGACTCCGCTCCCCTCCATATTGTACTGTATATACCCCACAGCTGTGAGAAGCGATAGTCACCGCGAGCGGATGAGAGATTATCCCCACATTACAAGACTCCGCTCCCCTCCATATTGTATATACCCCACAGGTGTGAGAAGCGATAGTCACCGCGAGCGGATGAGAGATTATCCCCACATTACAAGACTCCGCTCCTCTCCATATTGTACTGTATATACCCCACAGATGTGAGAAGCGATAGTCACCGCGAGCGGATGAGAGATTATCCCCACATTACAAGACTCCGCTCCCCTCCATATTGTACTGTATATACCCCACAGGTGTGAGAAGAGATAGTCACCGCGAGCGGATGAGAGATTATCCCCACATTACAAGACTCCGCTCCCCTCCATATTGTACTGTATATACCCCACAGATGTGAGAAGCGATAGTCACCGCGAGCGGATGAGAGATTATCCCCACATTACAAGACTCCGCTCCCCTCCATATTGTACTGTATATACCCCACAGGTGTGAGAAGCGATAGTCACCGCGAGCGGATGAGAGATTATCCCCACATTACAAGACTCCGCTCCCCTCCATATTGTATATACCCCACAGGTGTGAGAAGCGATAGTCACCGCGAGCGGATGAGAGATTATCCCCACATTACAAGACTCCGCTCCCCTCCATATTGTACTGTATATACCCCACAGATGTGAGAAGCGATAGTCACCGCGAGCGGATGAGAGATTATCCCCACATTACAAGACTCCGCTCCCCTCCATATTGTACTGTATATACCCCACAGGTGTGAGAAGCGATAGTCACCGCGAGCGGATGAGAGATTATCCCCACATTACAAGACTCCGCTCCCCTCCATATTGTATATACCCCACAGGTGTGAGAAGCGATAGTCACCGCGAGCGGATGAGAGATTATCCCCACATTACAAGACTCCGCTCCCCTCCATATTGTATATACCCCACAGGTGTGAGAAGCGATAGTCACCGCGAGCGGATGAGAGATTATCCCCACATTACAAGACTCCGCTCCCCTCCATATTGTACTGTATATACCCCACAGGTGTGAGAAGCGATAGTCACCGCGAGCGGATGAGAGATTATCCCCACATTACAAGACTCTGCTCCCCTCCATATTGTACTGTATATACCCCACAGGTGTGAGAAGCGATAGTCACCGCGAGCGGATGAGAGATTATCCCCACATTACAAGACTCCGCTCCCCTCCATATTGTACTGTATATACCCCACAGATGTGAGAAGCGATAGTCACCGCGAGCGGATGAGAGATTATCCCCACATTACAAGACTCCGCTCCCCTCCATATTGTATATACCCCACAGATGTGAGAAGCGATAGTCACCGCGAGCGGATGAGAGATTATCCCCACATTACAAGACTCCGCTCCCCTCCATATTGTATATACCCCACAGGTGTGAGAAGCGATAGTCACCGCGAGCGGATGAGAGATTATCCCCCCATTACAAGACTCCGCTCCCCTCCATATTGTACTGTATATACCCCACAGGTGTGAGAAGCGATCGTCACCGCGAGCGGATGAGAGATTATCCCCACATTACAAGACTCCGCTCCCCTCCATATTGTACTGTATATACCCCACAGGTGTGAGAAGCGATAGTCACCGCGAGCGGATGAGAGATTATCCCCCCATTACAAGACTCCGCTCCCCTCCATATTGTACTGTATATACCCCACAGATGTGAGAAGCGATAGTCACCGCGAGCGGATGAGAGATTATCCCCACATTACAAGACTCCGCTCCCCTCCATATTGTACTGTATATACCCCACAGGTGTGAGAAGCGATAGTCACCGCGAGCGGATGAGAGATTATCCCCACATTACAAGACTCCGCTCCCCTCCATACTGTACTGTATATACCCCACAGGTGTGAGAAGCGATAGTCACCGCGAGCGGATGAGAGATTATCCCCACATTACAAGACTCCGCTCCCCTCCATATTGTACTGTATATACCCCACAGGTGTGAGAAGCGATAGTCACCGCGAGCGGATGAGAGATTATCCCCACATTACAAGACTCCGCTCCCCTCCATATTGTACTGTATATACCCCACAGGTGTGAGAAGCGATAGTCACCGCGAGCGGATGAGAGATTATCCCCACATTACAAGACTCCGCTCCCCTCCATACTGTACTGTATATACCCCACAGGTGTGAGAAGCGATAGTCACCGCGAGCGGATGAGAGATTATCCCCACATTACAAGACTCCGCTCCCCTCCATATTGTACTGTATATACCCCACAGGTGTGAGAAGCGATAGTCACCGCGAGCGGATGAGAGATTATCCCCACATTACAAGACTCCGCTCCCCTCCATATTGTACTGTATATACCCCACAGGTGTGAGAAGCGATAGTCACCGCGAGCGGATGAGAGATTATCCCCACATTACAAGACTCCGCTCCCCTCCATATTGTACTGTATATACCCCACAGGTGTGAGAAGCGATAGTCACCGCGAGCGGATGAGAGATTATCCCCACATTACAAGACTCCGCTCCCCTCCATACTGTACTGTATATACCCCACAGATGTGAGAAGCGATAGTCACCGCGAGCGGATGAGAGATTATCCCCACATTACAAGACTCCGCTCCCCTCCATATTGTACTGTATATACCCCACAGGTGTGAGAAGCGATAGTCACCGCGAGCGGATGAGAGATTATCCCCACATTACAAGACTCCGCTCCCCTCCATATTGTACTGTATATACCCCACAGATGTGAGAAGCGATAGTCACCGCGAGCGGATGAGAGATTATCCCCACATTATAAGACTCCGCTCCCCTCCATATTGTACTGTATATACCCCACAGGGATGTGAGAAAGGCAGCCTATAAATGCTGAGATCGTGACACATGTGCCGGCTGCAGCCCATCACAGGTAGTATAGGACATGTGGCGGCTGCAGCCCATCACAGGCGTATAGCACATGTGCCGGCTGCAGCCCATCACAGGCAGTATAGCACATGTGCCGGCTGCAGCCCATCACAGGCAGTATAGCACATGTGCCGGCTGCAGCCCATCAGAGGTAGTATAGGACATGTGGCGGTTGCAGCCAATCACAGGCAGTATAGGACATGTGGCGGCTGCAGCCAATCACAGGCAGTATAGCACATGTGCTGGCTGCAGCCCATCACAGACAGTATAGCACATGTGCCAGCTGCAGCCCATCACAGGCAGTATAGCACATGTGCTGGCTGCAGCCCATCACAGGCAGTATAGCACATGTGCCGGCTGCAGCCCATCACAGGTAGTATAGGACATGTGGCGGTTGCAGCCAATCACAGGCAGTATAGGACATGTGGCGGCTGCAGCCAATCACAGGCAGTATAGCACATGTGCTGGCTGCAGCCCATCACAGACAGTATAGCACATGTGCCAGCTGCAGCCCATCACAGGCAGTATAGCACATGTGCTGGCTGCAGCCCATCACAGGCAGTATAGCACATGTGCCAGCTGCAGCCCATCACAGGCAGTATAGCACATGTGCCAGCTGCAGCCCATCACAGGCAGTATAGCACATGTGCCAGCTGCAGCCCATCACAGGCAGTATAGCACATATGGCGGCTGCAGCCCATCACAGGCGTATAGCACATGTGGCGGCTGCAGCCCATCACAGGCAGTATAGCACATGTGCCAGCTGCAGCCCATCACAGACTTATAGCACATGTGGCGGCCGCAGCCCATCACAGGCGTATAGCACATGTGCTGGCTGCAGCCCATCACAGGCGTATAGCACGTGTGGCGGCTGCAGCCCATCACAGGAGTATAGCACATGTGCTGGCTGCAGCCCATCACAGGCGTATAGCACATGTGGTGGCTGCAGCCCATCACAGGCATATAGCACATGTGCTGGCTGCAGCCCATCACAGGCAGTATAGCACATGTGCCTGCTGCAGCCCATCACAGGCAGTATAGCACATGTGTCAGCTGTAGCCCATCACAGGCAGTATAGCACATATGGCGGCTGCAGCCCATCACAGGCGTATAGCACATGTGGCGGCTGCAGCCCATCACAGGCAGTATAGCACATGTGCCAGCTGCAGCCCATCACAGGCGTATAGCACATGTGCCAGCTGCAGCCCATCACAGGCGTATAGCACATGTGGCGGCTGCAGCCCATCACAGGCGTATAGCACATGTGCTGGCTGCAGCCCATCACAGGCAGTATAGCACATATGGCGGCTGCAGCCCATCACAGGCAGTATAGCACATGTGCCAGCTGCAGCCCATCACAGGCAGTATAGCACATGTGGTGGCTGCAGCCCATCAAAGGAGCTGTAAAAAAAGTAGAAAAACCCGAGCACTCAATAAGAAGGGAGAGAAGTATTTGGATGCAAGTATTTTTATTTACAATCGACAAACCGCAAAATGTGAACCCTGACACAGAGCAACAACCAACGTTTCGGCTTTTAGACCTTTCTCAAGGTAGTTGCTCATAACAGAGATGCTAAGAAATACGGGTCGCAAGGACAGCCGTCAGGGTAGAGGGTACATGCAGGGCATCACATTCGGCAGTATGCGGTATCAGGACGCTGCTCCAGCAATCCATGGTCTTTCTAAACAGGCGTCTTCTCCTCTCCCCCCTCGCTTCTGTCTGTGTTCACCCCACCACCACCATCCTGATACCGCATACTGCCGAATGTGATGCCCTGCATGTACCCTCTACCCTGACGGCTGGCCTTGCGACCCGTATTTCTTAGCATCTCTGTTATGAGCAACTACCTTGAGAAAGGTCTAAAAGCCGAAACGTTGGTTGTTGCTCTGTGTCAGGGTTCACATTTTGCGGTTTGTCGATTGTAAATAAAAACACTTTCATCCAAATACTTCTCTCCCTCCTTATTGAGTGCTCGGGTTTTTCTACTTTTTGACTATTACATTACCCGCAAGCACCTAGATTTGTAGCCGTTGCAGCCAGACGTTTCGTCATCACAGGAGCTGTGACATCTGCAGTCACTGGAGACAGAATACCGGCGCGGCAGAGACGATGCTGGAGTAGGGTTTATTATTTCTACTTTTCGCCATAGTGCTGGCTCTACGCTGCATGTACCATAACCTAAAATACCCCGTTAATGGGGAGCGATGACATTCGGCAAAAAACTGTAAAAGAGCCAAATGCAATCAATCGGTTTCAGTCACCCGCTCTATGATAGCCGCACCCTACTGTAAATGTCCGCAACACTAAAAGGCAGAAAAAACGTGAAATGTCCTACAGGTCACTATCCTGTAAAGATTCGTCCATGATGTGGCGATGTGTAATGTGTGCTTGCATCGGTTGCGTGTCACATAGTGCCCTGGATGCCCCGTGTGCTTGCATCGGCTGCGTGTCACATTGTGTCCCGGATGCCACATGTGTTTGCATCGGTTGCGTGTCACATAGTGTCCCGGATGCCACGTGTGCTTGCATTGGCTGCGTGTCACATCGTGTCCTGGATGCCACGTGTGCTTGCGCCGGCTGCATGTCGCATCATGTCCCGGATGCCACGTGTGCTTGCATTGGCTGCGTGTCACATCGTGTCCCGGATGCTACGTGTGCTTGCGTCAGCTGCATGTCACATCGTGTCCCGGATGCCACGTGTGCTTGAGTCGGCTGTGTGTCACATCGTGTCCCGGATGCCACGTGTGCTTGAGTCGGCTGCGTGTCACATCGTGTCCCGGATGCCACGTGTGCTTGAGTCGGCTGCGTGTCACATCGTGTCCCAGATGCCACGTGTGCTTGAGTCGGCTGCGTGTCACATCGTGTCCCGGATGCCACGTGTGCTTGATTCGGCTGCGTGTCACATCGTGTCCCGGATGCCACGTGTGCTTGAGTCGGCTGCATGTCACATCGTGTCCCGGATGCCACGTATGCTTGCATCGGCTGCATGTCACATCGTGTCCCGGATGCCACGTGTGCTTGAGTCGGCTGCGTGTCACATCGTGTCCCGGATGCCACGTGTGCTTGAGTCGGCTGCGTGTCACATCGTGTCCCGGATGCCACGTGTGCTTGAGTCGGCTGCGTGTCACATCGTGTCCCGGATGCCACGTGTGCTTGAGTCGGCTGCGTGTCACATCGTGTCCCGGATGCCACGTGTGCTTGCGTCGGCTGCATGTCACATCGAGTCCTGGATGTCACGTGTGCTTGCGTCGGCTGCGTGTCACATTGTGTCACGGACGCCACATGTGCTTGCGCCGGCTGCGTGTCACATTGTGTCCCGGATGCCACGTGTGCTTGCATCGGCTGCGTGTCACATCGTGTCCCGGGTGCCACGTGTGCTTTCATTTTGCACAGGTTTAGCTTTCTCTTGCGTTTCTGCTTTTCCCTACATATGGGGAACACTTAGTCACAATCCTGACTTTGTAATGGCTTCTAAGCGTCGGCTGGAGCAGCCAGGGTTCTGGTGTGTAATCTGTTCCATATGGAATACAACTTCCCCGCTTTTTATGCAACTGACCCTAAAACTGGCGAATACTGCATTATATAGAAAAAAATCCATCGGAGTCATCTGTATATTCACTCCAGATGTCGGAGGAGAGGGGTCCGTGTAATGAGGCACCAGCGGGGCAAAAGGTCGAGCTGGAGGGGGATCTGACAACAATCTGAAATTAGGGGCTTCAGATGTAATCTCCGCAGCTCCATTATAGATCGTATTTCATTTGTATTTCAGTGGTACCATAAATTCACCCTTGAATATTACCTGCTTAACCCAGCAGGAAGTACGCCGCCGCCTCGAAATCACTAAGGGTGACAAATCTCCGGGCCCGGATGGCATACACCCCAGAGTACTACAGGAATTGAGTTCTGTGATAGATAGACCATTATTTTTAATCTTCTCAGATTCCTTAATAACAGGGTCGGTACCGCAGGACTGGCGCATAGCAAATGTGGTGCCAATATTCAAAAAGGGGACAAAAACTGAGCCGGGAAATTATAGGCCGGTAAGTTTAACCTCTACGGTTGGTAAAATCCTTGAGGGTTTCTTGAGAGATGCTATACTGGAGTATCTCAAGAAAAATAACCTTATGACAGAGTATCAACATGGGTTTATGAGGGATCGATCCTGTCAAACTGATCAGCTTCTATGAAGAGGTAAGTTCCAGCCTGGACCAGGGAAATGCAGTGGATGTTGTGTATATGGACTTTTCAAAAGCTTTTGATACGGTGCCACACAAAAGGTTGGTACATAAAATGAGAATAATGGGGATAGGGGAAAATATGTGTAACTGGGTTAAAAACTGGCTCAGTGATAGGAAACAAAGGGTGGTTATTAATGGTACGTACTCGGACTGGGTCTCAGTTCATAGTGGGGTACCACAGGGGTCAGTATTGGGCCCGCTTCTTTTCAACATATTTATAAATGACCTTGTTGGGGGCATGCGGAGTAGAATTTCAATATTTGCAGATGATACTAAACTCTGCAGGGTAATCAATACAGAGGAGGATAATTTTATATTACAGGGAGATTTATGTAAATTGCAGGATTGGGCTGAGAAGTGGCAATTGAAGTTTAATGTAGATAAATGTAAGGTCATGCACTTGGGTAGAGGAAATAACATTTATGATTATGTACTTAATTGTAGAACACTGGGTAAAACAGACACAGAAAAAGACTTGTGTGTATGGGTGGATGGTAAACTTCACTTTAGTGGACAGTGTCAGGCAGCTGCTGCCAGGGCTAATAAAATAATGGGATGTATTAAAAGAGGTATAAGTGTTCATGAAAAAAATATAGTTCTACCTCTGTACAAGTCACTAGTGCGACCGCACGTAGAATACTGTGTACAATTCTGGTCACCGATATATAAGAAGGACATAGCTGAACTGGAGAGGGTGCAGAGAAGACCACCAAGATTATTAGAGGAATGGGGGGGCTGCAATACCAAGACAGGAAAAACGAAGGCTTAGGGGGGATCTAATCACAATGTATAAATATATGAGGGGACAGTACAGAGACCTTTCCAAAGATCTCTTTACACCTAGGCCTGCGACTGGAACACGGGGGCATCCGCTACGTCTTGAGGAAAGAAGGTTTAATCATAATCACAGACGAGGATTCTTTACTGTACGAGCAGTGAGACTATGGAACGCTCTGCCGCATGATGTTGTAATGAGTGATTCACTACTAACATTAAGCAGAGCCTGGACGCCTTTCCTGAAAAATGTAATATTACCAGTTATGTATATTAGATTTTATGACAGGGTATTGATCCAGGGAACTAGTCTGATTGCCGGATGTGGACGAAGGAAGGACATTTTTTCCCCATTGGAACTTGTTTGCCACATTGGGGGTTTTTTTGCCTTCCTCTGGATCAACATGTTAGGCTACGGGGTGAACTAGATGGACTTAGAGTCTCCCTTCAACCTTAAAAACTATGATACTATGATACTATGATTTACAACAATCTAATGTAACGCGCCGATGCTGGAGCTAACGCCAGACACAGATGTAACATGAGGGTACGTGATGTACTCATTGCTAAATGTATAGTCCCGAAGCCGGCCGACAGGACAGAAGAACTATGGGGTCCTCAGACACCAGTGCCCATGTGCAAGGGAAGCTTCAGTGCAGCTTTATATGCACCTATAGCCAGGTGTAGAGTCAAAATACACCACAATTATTGCACAAGTGTTACAATGTAACAATTAAATCTCCACTCCTGGGTTTATGGGGGGGGTCTTCAGCACTGGAGTGGTCCCATAAAAGGGTTGTCTACTTCTAGGACACCCCTTCTGATTCCACATGATTCCTCCAAGTAAAATAATAAAGACTCCTCCAGTACCGGTGCCCTTCAAGCCGTGTCCAGGATTGCAGTGCCAATCAATTAACAGAAAGTGAGCACAGCCGCAGCTGATTGGACGTGAGGCTCATGTGACGGCACAACCCCATGTGAACCCTGTCACCGCAATCCTAGACAGCGCTGGGCGGGCGCCGGTACGGGAGGTGAGTATAGGCTTTATTATTTTACCTGGAGGACACGTGTGGTATCAGAAAGGGTGTCCTAGTAGTGCACAACCCCTTTAAAACTAGGACACCTATCCCCTGTCATATACTGACCTTCCAGCAACTTCACCTTTTACTAATGTTACTACGGTTCTGTGGTGCCATCTTATGCTCGTAACTTCTGACTGGCCAGAAGTCGTGTCACAAGGTCTCAATGCATCTATCTGAGAGCCATGACAAGGTCAGGACGACGCCAGAATGAGGCTAGAACGAGGTCAGGACGAGGTGAGAACAAGGACAGGATGAGGCAAGAACGAGGCGAGAATGAGGTCAGTACAAGGTGAGAACGAGGCTAGAATTAGGCGAAAACGAGGTCAGGACAATGTGAGAATAAGGACAGGATAAGACTAGAACAAGTCAAGAACGAGGTCAGGACGAGGCGAGAATGAGATCAATACAAGGTGAAAACGAGGCCAGAATGAGGCAAGAACGAGGCCAGGACAAGGCGAGAATAAGGTCAATACAAGGTGAGAACGAGGCAAGAACGAGGCCAGGACAAGGCGAGAATGAGGTCAGTACAAGGTGAGAACGAGGCCAGAATGAGGCAAAAACTAGGTCAGGACGAGACAAGAATGAGTCAAGAATGAGGCCAGGACGAGGCGAGAATAAGATCAGTACAAGGTGAAAACGAGGCCAGAATGAGGCAAGAACGAGGCCAGGACAAGGCGAGAATAAGGTCAGTACAAGGTGAGAATGAGGTGAGGTCACAACAGGGTCAGGACGAGGCCAGGACAAGGTGAGAATGAGGTCAGTACAAGGTGAGAACGAGGCCAGGACGAGGCGAGAATGAGGTCAGTACAAGGTGAGAACGAGACCAGAATGAGGCAAGAACGAGGCCATGACAAGGCGAGAATGAGGTCAGTACAAGGTGAGAATGAGGCAAGAACAAGGCCAGGACAAGGCAAGAATGAGGTCAGTACAAGGTGAGAATGAGGTGAGGTCACAACAGGGTCAGGAAGAGGCCAGGACAAGGCAAGAATGAGGTCAGTACAAGGTGAGAACGAGGCAAGAACAAGGCCAGGACAAGGCGAGAATGAGGTCAGTACAAGGTGAGAACGAGGCCAGAATGAGGCAAAAACTAGGTCAGGACGATTTCCGAATAAGGACAGGACGAGACAAGAATGAGTCAAGAATGAGGCCAGGACGAGGCGAGAATGAGATCAGTACAAGGTGAAAACGAGGCCAGAATGAGGCAAGAACGAGGCCAGGACAAGGCGAGAATAAGGTCAGTACAAGGTGAGAATGAGGTGAGGTCACAACAGGGTCAGGACGAGGCCAGGACAAGGCGAGAATGAGGTCAGTACAAGGTGAGAACGAGGCCAGGACGAGGCGAGAATGAGGTCAGTACAAGGTGAGAACGAGACCAGAATGAGGCAAGAACGAGGCCATGATAAGGCGAGAATGAGGTCAGTACAAGGTGAGAATGAGGCAAGAACAAGGCCAGGACAAGGCAAGAATAAGGTCAGTACAAGGTGAGAATGAGGTGAGGTCACAACAGGGTCAGGAAGAGGCCAGGACAAGGCAAGAATGAGGTCAGTACAAGGTGAGAACGAGGCAAGAACAAGGCCAGGACGAGACGAGAATGAGGTCAGTACAAGGTGAGAACGAGACCAGAATGAGGCAAGAACGAGACCAGCACAAGGCGAGAATGAGGTCAGTACAAGGTGAGAACGAGGCCAAAACGAGGCAAGAACGAGGCCAGGACAAGGCGAGAATGAGGTCAGTACAAGGTGAGAATGAGGTGAGGTCACAACAGGGTCAGGAAGAGGCCAGGACAAGGCGAGAATGAGGTCAGTACAAGGTGAGAACGAGGCAAGAACAAGGCCAGGACAAGGCGAGAATGAGGTCAGTACAAGGTGAGAACGAGGCCAGAATGAGGCAAGAACGAGGCCAGGACAAGGCGAGAATGAGGTTAGTACAAGGTGAGAACGAGGCCAGAATGGGGCAAGAACGAGGCCAGGACAAGGCGAGAATGAGGCAAGAACAAGGCCAGGACAAGGCGAGAATGAGGTCAGTACAAGTTGAGAATGAAGTGAGGTCACAACAGGGTCAGGACGAGGCAAGGACAAGGCGAGAATGAGGTCAGTATAAGGTGAGAACGAGGCCAAAATGAGGCAAGAACGAGGCCAGGATAAGGCGAGAATGAGGCAAGAACAAGGCCAGGACAAGGCAAGAATGAGGTCAGTACAAGGTGAGAATGAGGTGAGGTCACAACAGGGTCAGGAAGAGGCCAGGACAAGGCAAGAATGAGGTCAGTACAAGGTGAGAACGAGGCAAGAACAAGGCCAGGACAAGGCGAGAATGAGGTCAGTACAAGGTGAGAACGAGGCCAGAATGAGGCAAAAACTAGGTCAGGACGATTTCCGAATAAGGACAGGACGAGACAAGAATGAGTCAAGAATGAGGCCAGGACGAGGCGAGAATGAGATCAGTACAAGGTGAAAACGAGGCCAGAATGAGGCAAGAACGAGGCCAGGACAAGGCGAGAATAAGGTCAGTACAAGGTGAGAATGAGGTGAGGTCACAACAGGGTCAGGACGAGGCCAGGACAAGGCGAGAATGAGGTCAGTACAAGGTGAGAACGAGGCCAGGATGAGGCGAGAATGAGGTCAGTACAAGGTGAGAACGAGACCAGAATGAGGCAAGAACGAGGCCATGATAAGGCGAGAATGAGGTCAGTACAAGGTGAGAATGAGGCAAGAACAAGGCCAGGACAAGGCAAGAATGAGGTCAGTACAAGGTGAGAATGAGGTGAGGTCACAACAGGGTCAGGAAGAGGCCAGGACAAGGCAAGAATGAGGTCAGTACAAGGTGAGAACGAGGCAAGAACAAGGCCAGGACGAGACGAGAATGAGGTCAGTACAAGGTGAGAACGAGGCAAGAACAAGGCCAGGACGAGACGAGAATGAGGTCAGTACAAGGTGAGAACGAGACCAGAATGAGGCAAGAACGAGACCAGCACAAGGCGAGAATGAGGTCAGTACAAGGTGAGAACGAGGCCAAAACGAGGCAAGAACGAGGCCAGGACAAGGCGAGAATGAGGTCAGTACAAGGTGAGAATGAGGTGAGGTCACAACAGGGTCAGGAAGAGGCCAGGACAAGGCGAGAATGAGGTCAGTACAAGGTGAGAACGAGGCAAGAACAAGGCCAGGACAAGGCGAGAATGAGGTCAGTACAAGGTGAGAACGAGGCCAGAATGAGGCAAGAACGAGGCCAGGACAAGGCGAGAATGAGGTTAGTACAAGGTGAGAACGAGGCCAGAATGGGGCAAGAACGAGGCCAGGACAAGGCGAGAATGAGGCAAGAACAAGGCCAGGACAAGGCGAGAATGAGGTCAGTACAAGTTGAGAATGAAGTGAGGTCACAACAGGGTCAGGACGAGGCAAGGACAAGGCGAGAATGAGGTCAGTATAAGGTGAGAACGAGGCCAAAATGAGGCAAGAACGAGGCCAGGATAAGGCGAGAATGAGGCAAGAACAAGGCCAGGACAAGGCGAGAATGAAGTCAGTACAAGGTGAGAATGAGGCAAGAACGAGGCCAGGACAAAGCGAGAATGAGGTCAGTACAAGGTGAGAGCGAGGTGAGGTCACAACAAGGTCAGTAGGAGGCCAGAATGAGGCTAGAATGAGGCCAGAACAAGGCGAGAATGAGGTCAGTACAAGGTGAGAACGAGGTCAGAATGAGGCAAGAACGAGGCCAGGACAAAGCGAGAATGAGGTCAGTACAAGGTGAGAGCGAGGTGAGGTCACAACAAGGTCAGTAGGAGGCCAGAATGAGGCTAGAACGAGGCCAGGACAAGGCGAGAATGAGGTCAGTACAAGGTGAGAACGAGGTCAGAATGAGGCAAGAAAGAGGCCAGGACAAGGCGAGAATGAGGCAAGAACAAGGCCAGGACAAGGCAAGAATGAGGTCAGTTCAAGGTGAGAATGAGGTGAGGTCACAACAGGGTCAAGACGAGGCCAGGACAAGGCTCTCGTAGAATTGTAAGGAGTTGTGATCTCCGGCTCCATGAAGCAGTAGAGCTGCCGGCAGGTCACAAATCACCGAGACCGACCGCAGCGGCATCAATAGACGGTAAAGCCGCTGGAAAGAGAGTATTAGATAGGGGCAGGTGACTTAGAGGTAAAGCACCGCTCCAACAGTGAAATATAAAAACAAACAAACAAAATCGCCCGCTGGACTGGTGCTTTAACTCCTTCACTGCCTTTAAATGAACATCCCGTTGAATCTCCTTTGTGACCAGTATAAAGCGTGTAGACACATTTGCCGGATCAGTGTCTTGCGAGTTGTCGGAGTCCCGGTTATGTTCCTGGATCTTTGCCTTTAGTTGTTTTCTTATTCTACAACCCACATATGTTCAGTTACAGATGGAATATATTAATTTGTCGTGAAATTTGACAACAAAGAATCGTTTTTAGAGACCAATGACAGACTGTCACCATCTGGAGAGGATTCAGCCAAAAGTTCTTTATTCTTCAAAAACTTCTTTCATCCACTAATGAAAGGCGATTCCCAGAGGGATCTTTTGTCTTTCCCTCACATTGGGAGGACGATTCACCAAATGTTTCATCTTGAATTGGACACACGATGTAATAGCGGCTGCAGAGAGGAATCACACTTTGGTTTTTTTTTAGTATTTTGCATCTCTGTTGCAGAGTTATTAGCAAACAACGTGTTTGGTACCTGATGAGTTCACTTATTATAAAGTCCAAGTGGGTGTGATCAGACAGATTTCACTAGGGGTGTGCACTGTTCCTTCTGACCAATAGTACGCAGGGAGTATCACTCACAGGAAAGAAGACCACGCCCCACCATCAGTGTGTGAGTACACGCCCACCAGTGAAAGCTGTCAGATAATTCCCACAAGGGCTCATAAAGTTAACTCATTAGGTGCCAAAATACTTTTACTGCAAATAGATCCGCAATGGAGAGGAGGAATAAAAAAACAACATGTTTTTTCTACTCTGCAGCCAATGTTACATCGTGTTTGCAGTTCAACATGAAACATTTAGTGAAAGGTTCTCTTTAAACTACTGTAATGGCCAAACTGGATGAAAATGTGGTCCATGGTTGTACCCAAGGAGTAAGGGGCACTTTGCACACTACGACATTGCAAGCCGATGCTGCAATGCCGAGCGCAATAGTCCCCGCCCCCGTCGCAGCTGCAATATCATGGTGATAGCTGGCATAGCAAACATTATCGCTACGGCAGCTTCACATGCACTCACCTGCCCTGCGACGTCGCTCTGGCCGGCGACCCGCCTCCTTCCTAAGGGGGCGGGTCGTGCGGCGTCACACGGCAGGTGGCCAATAGAAGCGGAGGGGCGGAGATGAGCAGGACGTAAACATTCCTCCCACCTCCTTCCTTCCACGTAGCCGGCGTGAGCCGCAGGACGCAGGTAGGAGATGTTCCTCGCTCCTGTGGCTTCATACACAGCGATGTGCTGCCGCAGGAATGAGGAACAACATCGTAACATCGGTCCTTCCGAAATTATGGAAATGACCAACGCTACTCCGATCATACGATTACGACGCTTTTGTGCTCGTTAATCGTATCAAAAAGGATTTACACACTACGATGTCGAGAGCGACGCCGGATGTGCGTCACTTTCGATTTGACCCCACCGACATCGCACCTGCAATGTCGTAGTGTGCAAAGTGCCCCTAAAGGTCTTCCTTGTAGAGAGCACCAAGTTGTCATAGGGAGATGTACAGGCCAAGCAATGTTACCCTGGGAATTTCAATATGCAAATTGCCTCCTCAGATAAGAGAATAGGACTCTGGTGCCCTCTATTGGAAGTGGCAATGCTAAATGTTAATAAAGATACATTAGTGGGCCATACCACATGACTTAAGGTCGTTTACACGCTGCGACATCGCTCAAACGATCTCGTTGGGGTCACGGATTTTGTGACGCACATCCGGCCGCTGTAGCGATGTTGCTGCGTGTGACACCTTTGAGCAATTTTGCATCGTTGCAAAAACGTGCAAAATCGCTCATCGGTGACATGGGGGTCCATTCTCTAATATCGTTACTGCAGCAGTAACGAAATTGTTCCTCATTCCTGCAGCAGCACACATCGCTCCGTGTGACACCGCAGGAGCGAGGAAGCTCTCCTTACCTGTGTCCACCGGCTATGCGGAAGGACGGAGGTGGGCGGGATGTTCGTCCCGCTCATCTCCGCCCCTCCGCTTCTATTGGGCGGCGGTTCAGTGACGTCGCTGTGAAGCTGAACGAATCGCCCCCTTAGAAAGGAGGCATTTCGCTGGTCACAGTGACGTCGCAGGGCAGGTAGTGTGACAGGTCTGGGCGATGTTGTGCGCCACGGGCAGCGATTTGCCCATGTCGCACAACCGATGGGGGTGGGTACGCACGCTGGCGATATCGGTACCGATATCGCAGCGTGTAAAGCGGCCTTTAGGGTTACTTTGCACACTACGACATTGAAGGTGCGATGTCGGTGGGGTCAAATCGAAAGTGACGCACATCCGGCGTCGCTGTCGATATCGGAGTGTGTAAATCCTTTTTGATACGATTAACGAGCGCAAAAGCGTCCTAATCATATCATCGGTGTAGTGTCCGACATTTTCATAATTTATCTGCAGCGACGGTCCGATGCTGTACCTCGTTCCTGCGGCTCACGCCGGCTATGTGGAAGAAGGAGGTGGGCAGGATGTTTACGTCCCACTCATCTCCGCCCCTCCACTTCTATTGGCCGCCTGCCGTGTGACGTCGCTGTGACGCCGCACCACCCGCTCCCTTAGAAAGGAGGCGGTTCGCCGGCCAGAGCGACGTCGCAGGGCAGGTAAGTGCATGTGAAGCTGCCGTAGCGATAATGTTCGCTACGGCAGCAATCACAAGATATCACATGTGCGACGGGGCGGGTACTATCGTGCTCAGCATCGCTAGCATCGGCTTGCGATGTCGCAGCGTGCAAAGTACCCCTTAGAATAAGAGGCCAAACCAGACACTCCAATTGTAGACATGAGTTTTTTGGGTGTTTCTTGGCATGTTCTACAAGGAGAAGCATTACCTCTTAGACCTCTGTCAGAGGCCTCTCACCCAGCCAAACCAGTTCCCTTACTTTGCACTGATGAGGGGCAAATACCAGGAAACATGTCTGCAGATAGAGCTACTGATCTGGCTTCTTATCATACGTCATGTGGCAAGGCCTTTACAGAGTTGATAGTGACGTTTAGGATTGCTACTTCCAATAGGTGGATAAAAAATGTAGAGAAACAGGGCACCAGATCATTGGGTGATACCTTTATAAAGAGATCTAATAGATCCAGGTAATCTGCTCACCTGAGCAAGCTGTGAGGGTACAACTCCTGTGAATAGCGAGTGCTGCTGCTCAAGGGCTGGGCATAAACTCCACCAGGATCCTTAAAGGAAAAGACCATTCATGGTTTTGGGCTGCACTCACCGAAATGAAGAACCTTGATCCAATAATATAAAGAAACCATGTTTATTCCACAATGATGGATGGGCGTCGGGATCTTCATTTCAGAAAGTGCCGCCCGAACCCGTGCATTGTCTTCTCAGACTTCCAATCTGCGGCACCTTAAGGGGTCACTCACAATGTGTGGGGGCTTCTTATCCATGAAGGGGGTCACTCACAATGTGTGGGGGCTTCTCATCCATGGAGGGGGTCACTCACAATGTGTGGGGGCTTCTCATCCATGGAGGGGGTCACTCACAATGTGTGGAGGCTTCTCATCCATGGAGGGGGTCACTCACAATGTGTGGAGGCTTCTCATCCATGGAGGGGTCACTCACAATGTGTGGAGATTTCTCATCCATGGAGGGGTCACTCACAATGTGTGGGGGCTTCTCATCCATGGAGGGGGTCACTCACAATGTGTGGAGGCTTCTCATCCATGGAGGGGTCACTCAGAATGTGTGGGGTCTTCTCATCCATGGAGGGGGTCACTCACAATGTGTGGAGGCTTCTCATCCATGGAGGGGATGACTCACAATGTGTGGAGGCTTCTCATCCATGGAGGGGTCACTCACAATGTGTGGAGGTTTCTCATCCATGGAGGGGGTCACTCACAATGTGTGGAGGTTTCTCATCCATGGAGGGGGTCACTCACAATGTGTGGAGGCTTCTCATCCATGGAGGAGGTCACTCACAATGTGTGGGGGCTTCTCATCCATGGAGGGGGTCACTCACAATGTGTGGAGGTTTCTCATCCATGGAGGGGGTCACTCATAATGTGTGGAGGTTTCTCATCCATGGAGGGGGTCACTCACAATGTGTGGAGGTTTCTCATCCATGGAGGGGGTCACTCATAATGTGTGGAGGTTTCTCATCCATGGAGGGGGTCACTCACAATGTGTGGAGGCTTCTCATCCATGGAGGGGGGTCACTCATAATGTGTGGGGGCTTCTTATCCATGGAGGAGGTCACTCACAATGTGTGGGGGCTTCTTATCCATGAAGGGGGTCACTCACAATGTGTGGAGGCTTCTCATCCATGGAGGGGGTCACTCACAATGTGTGGAGGCTTCTCATCCATGGAGGGGGTCACTCACAGCCATGAATAAAGATAGGGGTCTAAACATCCTCCAGGAGCAGCTTGATGATGCACAATGCTTTCTCCAGCATCATGGGGCGCCATGTCACCAGGCAAAAGTGATAACTAAGGAGCTCAGGGAACAAAAGATTCACATTTTGGGTCCATGTCTAGGAAACTCCCTAGATCTCAACCCCATTGAGACCCCACATCAGGCAGGTCGACGAACAAGACAGACACTAAACTCCCAGCACTGATCAGGTAAGGAGCGGCCATCACTCCACGTCTGCCCAGGAGCTGATATCCAGCTGCTGAGGGAAGTGCAGAGTCTGGAGAAATCAGGGGCCGTGCTAGAAATATTCAGCTGGTACAGAAACTTCATGGATTTGTCAATAAAAGTTTAACAACTTATGAGGAGGAGGAGGAGGAGGAGCGCACTGGCCTGAGGAGTGCACTGACCGGAGGAGGACACTGACCGCAGGAGCGCACTGGCCGAAAGAGTGCAATGACCGGAGGAGCGCACTGGCCGGAGGAGCGCACTGGCCGGAGGAGTGCACTGACCAGAGGAGCGCATAGGTCGGAGGAGGGCACTGATCGGAGGAGCGCACTGACCAGAGGAGCACACTGGTGAGAGGAGCCCAGTTGTGAGAGGAGCGCACTGGCTGGAGTAGCGCAGTGGCGAGAGGAGCGCACTGGCTGGAGAAGCACACTGGCGAGAGGAGCGCACTGGCGAGAGGAGCGCACTGGCAAGAAGAGCGCACTGGCAAGAAGAGCGCACTGGCCGGAGGAGCGCACTGGCCGGAGGAGCCCAATGGCGAGATGAGCGCATAGGCCGGAGGGTTGCAGTGGCGAGAAGAGAGCACTGGCAGGAGGAGCGCACTGGTGAGTAGAGCGCACTGGAAGGAGGATCGCACTGGCCAGAGGAGCGCACTGGCAGGAGGAGCGCACTGGCCTGAGGACCACCCCTTAAGATCTATAATGATCTCAGCTCACCTGGTTAGGAGACATTGGACCAGAAGGTCAGATTTTTGGGGGTCAATTTACAAAAGGTCTCTTAGTTTCGGCTGATCACATGGTGACGGCTGCGGCTTGTTATGTATTTCTGAAGTCTGACAATTCCTCTAGGGTAGCAAAGCAAAATAGATAGAAACAACGGCAATGGTCAGAGGTGTCATTCGTGCTTGTAGACCCCAAAACAGTCTCCAACAGGGCCCCAACTGTCATAGGTCTCATAGGGGCCACAGGGTCCGAGGTTTGGGGGCGGCTGCAATACTCTATGATTAGACCCCTGGCAGTGGAGCACTGCGATGTTGTGTGCTGGAATAGTGTCACCCCCAATCCCGGGAGACCCCGCACCCCCTGATATGTCCAAACCTCGGTGCCACTTGGTGCAGACAAGAATTTGGGGCACAAACCCTCCAACAAGGAAACACTAATGGTGGAGGGGATAGGACAGAAAGATAATTGGTCACATCAGTTAGAAGCCCATAGTTTGCTATAGAAATGCTTAAAGCCCCCTCTACAAGACCCCACTGGAAGCCCCCAGGTACTTACTTGCAATGCCAGGCAGCGGGCATCACTGCTCTGCAGCGCCCCCTTCAGCTCCTCCAGCGACTGCCGCAGATGCCGGTTCTCCCCCTGCAGCCTCCGGAGCTGCTCCTCACTGGCAGGTCGTGGCCGGCCTCCCCTTCTGGCCATCTCCGGGCTCCTCAGCCGGCGCTGCTCCTGGAGCTGAGGGTGCACAGTGCCGGCTCTGGAGATGAAGTGTCCGCACAGCCTGGCATGGAAGTGCCTGAAGCTGAGCCGCTCCTCAGCCTCCTCTGTGCCGGCCTCCAGCCGCTCCTCAGCCTCCCCTGTGCCGGCCTCCAGCCGCTCCTCAGCCTCCTCTGTGCCGGCCTCCAGCCGCTCCTCAGCCTCCTCTGTGCCGGCCTCCCGCCGCTCCTCAGCCTTCTCTGTGCCGGCCTCCAGCCGCTCCTCAGCCTCCCCTGTGCCGGCCTCCAGCCGCTCCTCAGCCTCCTCTGTGCCCGCGTCCAGCCGCTCCTCAGCCTCCTCTGTGCCGGCCTCCAGCCGCTCCTCAGCCTCCCCTGTGCCGGCCTCCCGCCGCTCCTCAGCCTCCTCTGTGCCGGCCTCCAGCCGCTCCTCAGCCTCCTCTGTGCCGGCCTTCAGCCGCTCCTCAGCCTCCCCTGTGCCGGCCTCCAGCCCCAGCACCCGGCAGAGGGCCCGGAACTCGCCCCTGGAGATGGTGCCCTGCTCCTGCCAGTCCAGGTGATGGAAGAGCTCCTGCAGGTACCGGTCCAGCCCGGGATCAGGGGTCGGAGCCGGCCGCAGGGGGCTGCACTGCTCTCCCCGGGGCTGCATCCCAGGCTCAGGCTCTCCCGGGCATCCTCTGGGGGGGTCTTCAAACGATTTGATTTCTTCTGAGCAACTTTGAAAAACTTTTACAAACTTTGATTGAAGATTTCCTCCAGCGGCAGCGGCAGTGTCAGTGTGCGGCAGCGGCAGTGTCAGTGTGCGGCAGCGGCAGTGTCAGTGTGCGGCAGGGTCAGTGTGCGGCAGGGTCAGTGTGCGGCAGGGTCAGTGTCAGTGTGCGGCAGGGTCAGTGTGCGGCAGGGTCAGTGTCAGTGTGCGGCAGTGTCAGTGTGCGGCAGGGTCAGTGTGCGGCAGGGTCAGTGTGCGGCAGGGTCAGTGTCAGTGTGCGGCAGGGTCAGTGTGCGGCAGGGTCAGTGTCAGTGTGCGGCAGGGTCAGTGTCAGTGTGCGGCAGGGTCAGTGTCAGTGTGCGGCAGGGTCAGTGTGCGGCAGGGTCAGTGTGCGGCAGCGGCAGGGTCAGTGTGCGGCAGGGTCAGTGTGCGGCAGCGGCAGGGTCAGTGTGCGGCAGGGTCAGTGTCAGTGTGCGGCAGGGTCAGTGTGCGGCAGGGTCAGTGTCAGTGTGCGGCAGGGTCAGTGTCAGTGTGCGGCAGGGTCAGTGTCAGTGTGCGGCAGGGTCAGTGTCAGTGTGCGGCAGGGTCAGTGTCAGTGTGCGGCAGGGTCAGTGTGCGGCAGGGTCAGTGTGCGGCAGCGGCAGGGTCAGTGTGCGGCAGGGTCAGTGTGCGGCAGCGGCAGGGTCAGTGTGCGGCAGGGTCAGTGTGCGGCAGGGTCAGTGTGCGGCAGGGTCAGTGTGCGGCAGGGTCAGTGTCAGTGTGCGGCAGGGCCAGTGTGCGGCAGGGTCAGTGTGCGGCAGCGGCAGGGTCAGTGTGCGGCAGGGTCAGTGTGCGGCAGCGGCAGGGTCAGTGTGCGGCAGGGTCAGTGTGCGGCAGGGTCAGTGTGCGGCAGGGTCAGTGTGCGGCAGGGTCAGTGTGCGGCAGCGGCAGGGTCAGTGTGCGGCAGGGTCAGTGTGCGGCAGGGTCAGTGTGCGGCAGGGTCAGTGTCAGTGTGCGGCAGGGCCAGTGTGCGGCTCCTCAGCGCGGGTGTGTGATGTGTAGTGTGAGAGCGGGGTATTGTGTTTTGTGTTATATTGTGGTGTTTTGTGTATTGTGTGTTGTATTGTGTGTTATATTGTGCTGTGTTGTGTGTGCTCAGACTTGTGCTGTGCTCGGTGTCTGCAGTGCAGGGTGTCCTCTTGCTGCCTCCCGGCTCTCTCAGTATTGGGATCCCTAGAACCTCCCTTGGAGGAGGAGGAGGAGGAGGAGGAGGAGGAGGAGGAGGATCTCACCAGACTCCTCTGCTCAGTGTCTTTCTGCTGCTTTTGTCTGACACTTTCATGTCCAATATCAATAACGTCTCTTCTTGATGACTTTGGATTCTGTTTCTGTCTATTCTGGAGAGTTTGGAGCTCCTGAATGTGTTTGTGCTCCTATGACAACTCTTCTAACCATCACTTGGCTTGTTGTGTGCCTGCACTTTCTGCCCCCGGCCCCTGTGGTCGTGCTCCTGGGATGCAGCTGAAAACCCGATCACTGCTGCATCAAAAGACTGAAACAAAACTGCATGCGAGGCCTTTCCCATAGGAGAACTCGCCCATCTTATGAAAAGCAGCTGTGCGATATGTGCGATATGCGCGATATGTGCGATATGTGCGATATGTGGCTGTGCGATATGTGCGATATGTGCGATATGCGCGATATGTGCGATATGTGCGATATGTGGCTGTGCGATATGTGCGATATGCGCGATATGCGGCTGTGCGATATGTGCGATATGTGGCTGTGCGATATGTGAGATATGCGCGATATGTGCGATATGTGCGATATGCGCGATATGTGCGATATGTGCGATATGTGGCTGTGCGATATGTGAGATATGCGCGATATGCGCGATATGTGCGATATGCGCGATATGTGCGATATGTGGCTGTGCGATATGTGCGATATGCGCGATATGTGCGATATGTGCGATATGTGCGATATGTGGCTGTGCGATATGTGCGATATGCGCGATATGCGGCTGTGCGATATGTGCGATATGTGGCTGTGCGATATGTGAGATATGCGCGATATGTGCGATATGCGCGATATGTGCGATATGTGGCTGTGCGATATGTGCGATATGCGCGATATGTGCGATATGTGGCTGTGCGATATGTGCGATATGCGCGATATGCGGCTGTGCGATATGTGGCTGTGCGATATGTGAGATATGCGCGATATGCGCGATATGTGCGATATGTGGCTGTGCGATATGCGCGATATGTGCGATATGCGCGATATGTGCGATATGTGGCTGTGCGATATGTGCGATATGTGCGATATGTGAGATATGTGCGATATGTGGCTGTGCGATATGTGCGATATGTGAGATATGTGCGATATGCGCAATATGTGCGATATGCGCGATATGTGCGATATGCGCGATATGCAGTGTGCGATATGTGAGATATGCAGTGTGCGATATGTGAGATATGCAGTGTGCGATATGCCAATATACAGATGTGTGATATGTGGATGTGTAATATGTGGATGTGTGATAGGTGAGATATGTGAGATATGTGCAATATGCAGCTGTGCGATATGCAAATGTGCGATATGCAGATGTGCGATATGTGAGAAATGCGGTAGTGCGATATGTGAGATATGCGGCTGTGAAATATGCCAATATACAGATGTGTGATATGCGGATATGCAATATGTGAGATATGCAGCTGTGTGATATGCAGCTGTGTGATATGCAGCTGTGTGATATGCAGGTGTGTGATATGCGGGTGTGTGATATGTGTGATATGTCATTTGCTCGAGTTCCTTACATGCAACTTTGCCTATTGTTATATTACAATAAAGTCCATGGTAAATGTGCTGAGCCTGTGCAGAGCGCATTATTACATCGCGGCCTCGGAGCTGTGCGTCAGTGACATGGAAGGTGGCGGACCCCCCTATTCACAGGTCACCATCTTATCCACAAGTAACAGAAGTGACTCTGGTTGTCACATTCCACTAATATGTCATCGTGTTATGCGCAGTAAAGTGCACACGTGGTAAATAACGGAAAATAGGGGTTTACTTCTTACTACTACACCTGATCCACACAGTTCTTGTACAGACTAGAGGTCCCAGCTGCACAGTACCTAAAGGCACCTGCACAGACTGAAACAAGCGGCTTCCTAGGCGCCATCGAGGGTTCCACGTACCTTCTTAAGAATCTGGGGGAAGGTGCAGAGTGAAAATAAGATAATCTGCCAGGAGAAACACAAGACAAACAGTTCCACTTCAGAAATATCACCAGCGGGAAATGAAAGGCCGGGGAAGCTTTAAATAGTTACACAAGCGGGGAGATAGGGCAGACTGAATGACAGCACAGGAAACACTTGCTGACAGAAAGGCAATGAACACACAAAGTGTCCGCACAGAGGCAAAGTGTTCAGAACCAGGAGAGTGACCAAACCTATGGCTCAGTGGAGAGGTAAGCAAACCACAGCACAGGAGGCCACTGCCAGATAAAATCCGAGGCATGACAGTACCCCCACCCCTTTCACAAGGGACCAATGGACTGTTCAAAATACCCATCCTCCAATATCTTTTACCAGTCGATCAGCATGCAAATCTTCTGTATTAATCCAGGACATATCCTCCAGACCATAACCCTTTCATTTAGCAAGATTCTGTAACCAGGGCCTGTCACCCAGTACTCGCTCCATCTCATACTCCCGATCCTCCTCAAAATCCACCTCAATTATGTCCCATGGACCAGGCGTCCCCTTAAAACCTTTAAGGAGAGAGGAATGGAAGGAATTATTGATCCTCCATGCCACCAGGAGTTTGACCATCACAAGATTAAGGATTTTAATTACCTTATGCAGAACAACAAATTTGGGAGTAAATTTCCTAGCTGGTACTTTAAGGTGGACATTTTTTAGAGGATGACCATAAGAAAATCTCTCTGCCACTAATACAGAGGTCTGCAAACCAGAAAGAACAGGATGAAAACCCCGGCAGCAGATAAAAGGTGAGGTACCGGTAGAGATGGGATTATTGAGAGCAAAGTCAGCAAGAGGCAGAAACTCCACCCAGTCCTCCTTATTAGAGGAAACAAAGCATCTTAGATACTGTGCTACATCTTGGTTCATCCTCTCTGTCTGTCCATTGGTCTCTGGATGATAACCCAAGGAGAATGAAAGTTTAATACCCAATCTATAGCAAAAAGTATGTGAAAGCTAAACACTGACCCCTCTGTTGGAAATAATGTTCTTAGGGCTCCATGTAATTTTACAATATGCGAGATGAATAATGTAGACAGAGTCTTAGCTGAAGACAATCTATGCAGAGGAACCAAATGACCCATCTTGCTGAAACGGTCCACCACCCATATATCCATATTACCACCAGAATTAGGTTGATCAATGACAAAGTCCATGGATAAGTGCATCCAGGGCTGAGATGGGACCTCGTTACATGGATAAGTGCATCCAGGGCTGAGATGGGACCTCGTTACATGGACAAGTGCATCCAGGGCTGAGATGGGACCTCGTTACATGGACAAGTACGTCCAGAGCTGAGATGGGACCTCGTTACATGGACAAGTGCGTCCAGGGCTGAGATGGGACCTCGTTACATGGACAAGTGCGTCCAGGGCTGAGATGGGACCTCGTTACATGGACAAGTGCGTCCAGGGCTGAGATGGGACCTCGTTACATGGACAAGGGCATCCAGGGCTGAGATGGGACCTCGTTACATGGACAAGTGCGTCCAGAGCTGAGATGGGACCTCGTTACATGGACAAGGGCGTCCAGGGCTGAGAAGGGACCTCGTTACATGGACAAGTGCGTCCAGGGCTGAGACGGGACCTTGTTACATGGACAAGCGCGTCCAGAGCTGAGATGGGACCTTGTTACATGGACAAGTGCGTCCAGGGCTGAGATGGGACCTCGTTACATGGACAAGTGTGTCCAGGGCTAAGATGAGACCTCGTTACATGGACAAGTGTGTCCAGGGCTGAGAGGGGACCTCGTTACATGGACAAGTGCGTCTAGGGCTGAGATGGGACCTCGTTACATGGACAAGGGCATCCAGGGATGAGATGGGACCTCGTTACATGGACAAGTGCGTCCAGAGCTGAGATGGGACCTCGTTACATGGACAAGGGCGTCCAGGGCTGAGATGGGACCTCGTTACATGGACAAGTGCGTCCAGGGCTGAGACGGGACCTTGTTACATGGACAAGCGCGTCCAGAGCTGAGATGGGACCTTGTTACATGGACAAGTGCGTCCAGGGCTGAGATGGGACCTCGTTACATGGACAAGTGTGTCCAGGGCTAAGATGAGACCTCGTTACATGGACAAGTGTGTCCAGGGCTGAGAGGGGACCTCGTTACATGGACAAGTGCGTCTAGGGCTGAGATGGGACCTCGTTACATGGACAAGGGCATCCAAGGCTGAGATGGGACCTCGTTACATGGACAAGTGCGTCCAGAGCTGAGATGGGACCTCGTTACATGGACAAGGGCGTCCAGGGCTGAGATGGGACCTCGTTACATGGACAAGTGCGTCCAAGGCTGAGACGGGACCTTGTTACATGGACAAGCGCGTCCAGAGCTGAGATGGGACCTCGTTACATGGACAAGTGCGTCCAGGGCTGAGATGGGACCTCGTTACATGGACAAGTGTGTCCAGGGCTGAGAGGGGACCTCATTACATGGACAAGTGCGTCCAGGGCTGAGATGGGACCTCGTTACATGGACAAGTATGTCCAGGGCTAAGATGAGACCTCGTTACATGGACAAGTGTGTCCAGGGCTGAGAGGGGACCTCGTTACATGGACAAGTGCATCCAGAGCTGAGATGGGACCTCGTTACATGGACAAGGGCATCCAGGGCTGAGATGGGACCTCGTTACATGGACAAGTGCGTCCAGAGCTGAGATGGGACCTCGTTACATGGACAAGTGCGTCCAGGGCTGAGATGGGACCTCGTTACATGGACAAGTATGTCCAGGGCTAAGATGAGACCTCGTTACATGGACAAGTGTGTCCAGGGCTGAGAGGGGACCTCGTTACATGGACAAGTGCGTCTAGGGCTGAGATGGGACCTCGTTACATGGACAAGGGCATCCAGGGCTGAGATGGGACCTCGTTACATGGACAAGTGCGTCCAGAGCTGAGATGGGACCTCGTTACATGGACAAGGGCGTCCACGGCTGAGATGGGACCTCGTTACATGGACAAGTGCGTCCAGGGCTGAGACGGGACCCTGTTACATGGACAAGCGCGTCCAGAGCTGAGATGGGACCTCGTTACATGGACAAGTGCGTCCAGGGCTGAGATGGGACCTCGTTACATGGACAAGTGTGTCCAGGGCTAAGATGAGACCTCGTTACATGGACAAGTGTGTCCAGGGCTGAGAGGGGACCTCGTTACATGGACAAGTGCGTCTAGGGCTGAGATGGGACCTCGTTACATGGACAAGGGCATCCAGGGCTGAGATGGGACCTCGTTACATGGACAAATGCGTCCAGAGCTGAGATGGGACCACGTTACATGGACAAGCGCGTCCAGAGCTGAGATGGGACCTCGTTGTGGAGACACGGGGCTCAGTGGGCGCTCTCGTCTACTAAAACCCGCCGCCTTTAGAAAGACAGCGTGGCTCAGGGCTCATCCCAACTGAACGCCGGCCTCCCTAACCGTGGGCGTAACACTACTCAGACAACACAGGGTGAGGGAACCACAATAATTAGACTTTATTGGATCCCCAAACAATTAACGGCACATAACACATAACCAGCAAAACACACAAATGTAACAGGCAACAGAGTCTCACCCTTCCGCTGGCTCACCAGGGATTTAGAATGTCCATGCCTCACAGGTTCCAAGCTGTCTGAGGTCTACAAAGTCTGTAACAGGTGACTGAACTGGTTTGATGTTACAATCCTGGCAGCCGGAGTCGAAATCCCTAGGCTGTGGATATGGTCTCCAACCGGATCCGGAGTCCCTAGATTGAAGCCATAAGATGTCCTGATCCTCCAGTCAGCTCCAAAGAGCTTAGACTGAATCCATCAACCATCAACAACCCCTGGTGGCTTAAAGAAGTCCTTTTTATAACCACAACCTTCCACTTGGATACACTGCGTCCTCATTGATTGGTTGGACAAGATTGCTTCTCCCATTGGAGGAATTTCAAGCTGCATGGACAATGTTCATTTAAATGATGTGCTTAGAAAGGCTGAGGGTGTACATGTAAACTGGGAGTCACCGACTAGACAATGGCTACTAAGGTAATTACATTATCAATACACAACTACAATACAATGGTTACTGGAAATGTCTGGAGAACAATACCTCTGGCTTTCAATGGCCAACACAATTACATTGAGTCAACAAGAGTCTTGTAAAAACAATGAGGGACGTCTCCCCCATCTATAGACAATCTATCATGCTGTCTGGCTGGATGTTAAGAAACGTTAACCCATGAGAGTCCATGTCGTCACATTCCTCCCCCTTCTTAATATTAGCCAGACATGATAGGCTTCCGATCATCCTTCTCCTCTTGACGGCATTGTCCTTTTTAATGGTGAGGTCAGCAACAGAGGCTCGCATCTATACACCTCCCCCTGATTACCTCCCCCAAGTTGAGCAGCCATATTGCGGACAAGCACTAAGGTGGGGTCCATGAGTTGAGCCTGCACAAATCTCCCACTATCAATCCTCCCCCAGTCAATAGCCACAGTGTGTTTAGGCTTACTCACGGTTCTTGGCTCAGAAGTAGATGATGGAGACCGGGAATGCAAACCATCCCTGGAAAAGATGTTAGAAAGATCCACATCAGGGTCCTCCTTGGCTTGGAGGTGGGTGATGTCTGCTTCAAACTGACTGGATAGTCCTTGTCCTAGGTCATTCTCCAAAATGACTGGTGTGAGCAGGTAATTCATAAGCCCCACTTTCACTCCCCTGTGAGTGGTATCCAAAACAACAGGCTTGGCTATGAACCCCACTTCAACTTCCTCCTGGCTAGACCCCGAAATAACAGGTGTTGGGAGGCTGTCCATAAACTCCATACGGACCTCTTCCTGGTCAGACCCCAAAGTAACTGGTGTGGGGACGGTGTCCATAAGCTCCACATCAGCCTTGCTCTGATTAGTCTCCACAATGACAGGTGTGGGGAGGTTGTTCACAAGTCTCACATCAACCTCTCCCTGGTCCTTTCCCGAAATAACTGGTGTGGGGACGGTGTCCATAAACTCCACATCAGCCTTGCTCTGGTCAGTCTCCACAATGACAGGTATGGGGAGGCTGTTCACAATCTCCACCTCGACCTCTCCCTGGTCGGTCCTTAGGTCCACCTGCACACATGCCAGAGGGATGTCTGAGCGCTGGCCCTCAGCCAGGGAGACGGACAATTGGGAATTCTGTAAAGGGTCTTCCGGAGAAACAACAACTGGGCTTACCAGAGTGATGGAAGATCCAATGTCTCGAAGTCCCTGAGCCTGTATATCACCGACCTTGACCGTCTGGATGTGGGGATGGAGGTTGGCTGGTGTACGGTGTCCGGCCTGCCGTAGGGTGTGGACTGGATAAACCACTTCCTCAACTATTGGTGTTTCTTGGGAGTAGCATTCCTCAGGTCTCGTTGGTTCATCTCGGCATATGTTGACTGGTTGGAGTGGCAGACGGGCTCCAAGCATGCGGCCTCGGTTTTGGAGACAATCTTTATCTAGATGTCTATTGCGCCCACATGCATAACAGCGCCATAGATTGGGAGAGTCACAGGCCCTGTCTGTAGTCCTTTGTTTTGGCGCAGCTTCTGCTGGGTAGCGGGACCATCCTTCTCGACCGACTGGTGTTAGCAGTACTGCAGCTGGAATCCCATAAACATATTCCAGAACATAAGCCCTCTCTTCTCTTGAGGATCTAGGCCCCAATGCATCCAACAACGCTGTGGCTTGGGCCATCTTGGACAAAGTTGATTCCCGATTGTCACTAGATCCATGATGTGGCACATAGTCTAAATCCTCTGGGTCAATATCGGCGGGATCCTCATCGTCCTCTGCATCATTCTGGGCATCCCAACGGACTAATTTCTGGATCAAGGCTGACCGAGTCTCAGCGCTCCAGCAGACAATCTCTCGCCTCCGGCACAGATCCTGCAGCATCCATTTACTGCAGCGATCGTAACTCCTCTCTTGTCCTTGTCCCATGGCTGAGCTGGTAGGGTTGGACATGGCAGCGTCCGAAACCTGAATGCCTCCCCTATGGCCTGCTGGGTATGCTTATGTGCCTCCCTGGTTGTTGAGCCCTGGACGGTGTCCGAAAACACCAGTCCACTGCAGATCCCCTGGGTAAACCAGGCTGAGTAGTATCCCACCGCTGCCACCAATTGTGGAGACACGGGGCTCAGTGGGCGCTCTCGTCCACTAAAACCCGCCGCCTTTAGAAAGACAGCGTGGCTCAGGGCTCATCCCAACTGAACGCCGGCCTCCCTAACCGTGGGCGTAACACTACTCAGACAACACAGGGTGAGGGAACCACAATAATTAGACTTTATTGGATCCCCAAACAATTACCGGCACATAACACATAACCAGCAAAACACACAAATGTAACAGGCAACAGAGTCTCACCCTTCCGCTGGCTCACCAGGGATTTAGAATGTCCATGCCTCACAGGTTCCAAGCTGTCTGAGGTCTACAAAGTCTGTAACAGGTGACTGAACTGTCCCAACCTACGTGTCCTCCTTAGGTAGTCCTGGTTTGATGTTACAATCCTGGCAGCCGGAGTCGAAATCCCTAGGCTGTGGATATGGTCTCCAACCGGATCCGGAGTCCCTAGATTGAAGCCATAAGATGTCCTGATCCTCCAGTCAGCTCCAAAGAGCTTAGACTGAATCCATCAACCATCAACAACCCCTGGTGGCTTAAAGAAGTCCTTTTTATAACCACAACCTTCCACTTGGATACACTGCATCCTCATTGATTGGTTGGACAAGATTGCTTCTCCCATTGGAGGAATTTCAAGCTGCATGGACAATGTTCATTTAAATGATGTGCTTAGAAAGGCTGAGGGTGTACATGTAAACTGGGAGTCACCGACTAGACAATGGCTACTAAGGTAATTACATTATCAATACACAACTACAATACAATGGTTACTGGAAATGTCTGGAGAACAATACCTCTGGCTTTCAATGGCCAACACAATTACATTGAGTCAACAAGAGTCTTGTAAAAACAATGAGGGACTTCTCCCCCATCTATAGACAATCTATCATGCTGTCTGGCTGGATGTTAAGAAACGTTAACCCATGAGAGTCCATGTCGTCACACTCGTTACATGGACAAGTGCGTCCAGGGCTGAGATGGGACCTCGTTACATGGACAAGTGTGTCCAGGGCTGAGAGGGGACCTCATTACATGGACAAGTGCGTCCAGGGCTGAGAGGGGACCTCGTTACATGGACAAGTGCGTCCAGAGCTGAGATGGGACCTCGTTACATGGACAAGGGCATCCAGGGCTGAGATGGGACCTCGTTACATGGACAAGTGCGTCCAGAGCTGAGATGGGACCTCGTTACATGGACAAGGGCGTCCAGGGCTGAGATGGGACCTTGTTACATGGACAAGCGCGTCCAGAGCTGAGATGGGACCTCGTTACATGGACAAGTGCGTCCAGGGCTGAAATGGGACCTCATTACATGGACAAGTGCGTCCAGGGCTGAGATGGGACCTCGTTACATGGACAAGTGTGTCCAGAGCTGAGATGGGACCTCGTTACATGGACAAGTGCATCCAGGGCTGAGATGGGACCTCGTTACATGGACAAGTACGTCCAAGGCTGAGATCGGACCTCGTTACATGGACAAGTGCATCCAGGGCTGAGATGGGACCTCATTACATGGACAAGTATGTCCAGTAGAGATGAGCGAACCGGTCGCGGTTCGGTTCGCCGAACGGAGGTCTCGTTCGAGTTCGGTTCGGCGAACCACTCGAACCGCATAGGAAACAATGGGAGGCAATCACAAACACATAAAAACACCTAGAAAACACCCTCAAAGGTGTCCAAAAGGTGACAAACAACTCACAACACAACACAAACATGGGAAAGTGACAAGAACAAATTCTCATGCGAAAACAGCGTTACAAGGAAAAGAGGATGAGACACAGATATAGGCATGGCATGCCCTTCTAAAATCATGTAAAACACCACGATGTGACTCCAAGCGGAGTCTCCCTTTTTTCCAAAAATTGGGCCCCACACACACCCACCCCTTCAGTGGCAGCACTTGTGCCCCAGTTGTACACTTCACAGCTAGATTTGCATCAAGCACATTCAAAAATACGCCATCCTTAAAGGGGTTATCCGTCTTCTTTTGACTTTTTTTATTATTTCCCTATTGGGCTACATTGGGGCAGGTAAGTAGATAGTGAGCACTTACCTGCCCTGCTGTCAGCCCCTCTCCCCCGGCTCAAAGTGGTCATGTGACCGCTCCTGCCGCGATTTTGCTGCTTCCGGTCATTTCATGTCAACATGGGCAGGACTATGTTGACATGCAAATCTGGAACAGCATGTCGCCTCCCTGCTGGGCGTGTACAGTGCGATGAGCCCCGCCCCCTTCCCTGCACCCTTCCACACATTCCCCCGCACCCCGTACTCTGCCCGCAACCTCCCCCTGCACTGCTGTGGGGTCCGTGACCTGGGGGAGGGGCCTGGCGGTGGCTGCCGTGGTGTCAGCGCCAGCATCGGGCCCCTGCTCAGGATCGCACATTCAAATCACAGATCACAGATGCCGGTACATTTGAAAGCGCTGATGAGAAGCAGAGCTGCACTGCTTCTCATCAGTGTCCCGCTGTCTGTGCTCTCTTCAGCACAGCGGTGACGTCACTACTGTGCTGATATGTCAAGAGCACAGACAGCGCGCGAACATGCAGGAGCGGCGGGGACCGAGGAGGGGTAAGTATGTACTCCCTACATGTGTTCCCTATGGGGGTAGGGGGGGGTCGGTACAAAACGCCGTGTGTGCGGTGCAGAGCCATATGTGTGTGTGCGGTGCAGAGCCATATGTGTGTGCGCGCGGTGCAGAGCCATATGTGTGTGCGGTGCAGATTCCTGTGTGTTTGTGGTGCAGAGCCCTGTGTGTGTGCGGTGCAGAGCCATAGGTGTGTGTGTGCGTGCGGTGCAGAGCCATATGTGTGTGCGGTGCAGAGCCCTGTGTGTGTGCGGTGGAGCCCTGTGTGTGTGCGGTGCAGAGTCCGATGTGCGTGTGCGGTGCAGAGTCCGATGTGCGTGTGCGGTTCAGAGCCCGATGTGCGTGTGCGGTGCAGAGCCCGATGTGCGGTGCAGAGCCCGATGTGCGTGTGTGCGGTGCAGAGTCCGATGTGCGTGTGTGCGGTGCAGAGTCCGATGTGCGTGTGTGCGGTGCAGAGTCCGATGTGCGTGTGTGCGGTGCAGAGTCCGATGTGCGTGTGTGCGGTGCAGAGTCCGATGTGCGTGTGTGCGGTGCAGAGTCCGATGTGCGTGTGTGTGGTGCAGAGCCATATGTGTGCGTGTGGTGTGCAGAGCTCGATGTGTGTGGTGCAGAGCCCGATGTAGTGTGCGGTGCAGAGCCCGATGTGGTGTGCGGTGCAGAGCCCGATGTGGTGTGCGGTGCAGAGCCCGATGTGGTGTGCGGTGCAGAGCCCGATGTGGTGTGGGGTGCAGAGCCCGATGTGGTGGGAGGTGCAGAGCCCGATGTGGTGTGGGGTGCAGAGCCCGATGTGGTGTGCGGTGCAGAGCCCGATGTGGGGCTGTTATTTGCAATGCTGTAGTGATAACAGGTCAGTGCTGGGCAGAATGCTGACTGTGTGTGCAGGGGGCGGGCAGGGGGTGGGGCTGGACACTGGGGTGGGGCTGGACACTGAGGCCGGGCGGTGCCAGCTGTGACTGAGGTTTTGCACAGGAAGTGGTCAGTTTGCTAGAACTGAATGTAAACAAAGAGCTGCAGAGAATAAAGTCCTAATTCAAGAGGAACAAAAGTTAGAAAACAAAAAATAACAATGTAGGGGTGTTTTATATGACAATACAGCACAGATTAGCTTACCAAAAATTTTTGAGTTTATGTCGGACAACCCCTTTAACCGTCCCCAGGATGACCCCGGGGTAGGTAGCAAAGTCTTTGCTGAACTATGACTTGTTCATCTTGGCTACTTTTAAAAAGCACAGCAAGCAAGGGTTACTCCAAGCGGAGTCTCCCTTTTTTCCAAAAATTGGGCCCCACACACACCCACCCCTTCAGTGGCAGCAGTTGTGTCCCAGTTGTACACTTCACAGGTAGATTTTGCATCAAGCACATTCAAAAATACGCCATCCTTAAAGGGGTTATCCGGCTTCTTTTGATTTTTTTTTATTACCCTATTGGGCTACATTGGGGCAGGTAAGTAGATAGTGAGCACTTACCTGCCCTGCTGTCAGCCCCTCTCCCCCAGCTCAGAGTGGTCATGTGGTCTGCTGTGCAGAGTCCGATGTGCGTGTGTGCGGTGCAGAGTCCGATGTGCGTGTGCGGTGCAGAGTCCGATGTGCGTGGTGCAGAGCCATATGTGCGTGTATGTGGTGATGAGCCATATGTGTGCATGTGGTGTGCAGAGCCCGATGTGGTGTGCGGTGCAGAGCCCTATGTGGTGTGCGGTGCAGAGCCCGATGTGCGTGTGTGGTGCAGAGTCCGATGTGCGGTGCAGCAGAGTCCGATGTGCGTGTGCGGTGTGCATGTGTGTGGTGCAGAGCCATATGTGCGTGTGTGTGGTGCAGAGCCATATGTGCGTGTGTGTGGTGCAGAGCCATATGTGCATGTGTGTGGTGCAGAGCCATATGTGCGTGTGTGTGGTGCAGAGCCATATGTGTGCGTGTAGTGTGCAGAGCCATATGTGCGTGTGCGGTGCAGAGCCCGATGTGGTGTGCGGTGCAGAGCCCTATGTGGTGTGCGGTGCAGAGCCCTATGTGGTGTGCGGTGCAGAGCCCGATGTGCGTGTGCGGTGCAGAGCCCGATGTGCGTGTGCGGTGCAGAGCCCAATGTGCGTGTGCGGTGCAGAGCCCAATGTGCGTGTGCGGTGCAGAGCCCAATGTGCGTGTGCGGTGCAGAGCCCAATGTGTGTGTGCGGTGCAGAGCCCGTTGTGCGTGTGCGGTGCAGAGCCCGTTGTGCGTGTGCGGTGCAGAGCCCGATGTGCGTATGCGGTGCAGAGCCGAATGTGCGTGTGCGGTGCAGAGTCCGATGTGCGTGTGTGCAGTGCAGAGTCCGATGTGTGTGTGTGTGTGGTGCAGAACCATATGTGCGTGTGTGTGGTGCAGAGCCATATGTGCGTATGTGTGTGGTGCAGAGCCATATGTGTGCGTGTGGAGTGCAGAGCCCGATGTGGTGTGGGGTGCAGAGCCAGATGTGGTGTGGGGTGCAGAGCCCGATGTGGTGTGGGGTGCAGAGCCCGATGTGGTGTGGGGTGCAGAGCCCGATGTGGTGTGGGGTGCAGAGCCTGATGTGGTGTGGGGTGCAGAGCCCGATGTGGTGGGGGGTGCAGAGCCCGATGTGGTGGGGGGTGCAGAGCCCGATGTGAGGCTGTTATTTGCAATGCTGCAGTGATAACAGGTCAGTGCTTGGGCAGAATGCTGACTGTGTGTGCAGGGAGCGGGCAGGGGGTGGGGCTGGACACTGGGGTGGGGCTGGACAGTGAGGCCGGGCGGTGCCAGCTGTGACTGAGGTTTTGCACAGGAAGTGGTCAGTTTGCTAGAACTGAATGTAAACAAAGAGCTGCAGAGAATAAAGGGTGAATTCAAGAGGAACAAAAGTTAGAAAACAAAAAATAACAATGTAGGGGTGATTTATATGACAATACAGCACAGATTAGCTTACCAAAAATTTTTGAGTTTATGTCGGACAACCCCTTTAACCGTCCTCAGGATTACCCCGGGGTAGGTAGCAAAGTCTTTCCTGATCCCAGCTCTGTTCATCTTGGCTCCTTTTAAAAAACACAGCAAGCAAGGGTTACTCCAAGCGGAGTCTCCCTTTTTTCCAAAAATTGGGCCCCACACACACCCACCCCTTCAGTGGCAGCACTTGTGCCCTAGTTGCAAACAGGATGTTTTGATTTGCATCAAGCACATTCCAAATCCACAAGCATTTACTCTCCCCAGGATGACACAGGGGTAGTAAATTCCTTGTGGATCCATGACTTGTTCATTTTGATGAACGTTAGTCTGTCCACATTGTCACTGGACAGACGCGTGCGCTTATCTGTCAGCACACACCCAGCAGCACTGAAGACACGTTCAGAGACAACGCTGGCAGCTGGACACGACAAAATCTCCAAGGCGTAACTGGAGAGCTCTGGCCATTTTTCTAGATTTGAAGCCCAAAATGAGCAAGGCTCCATTTTCAAAGTCATGGCATCGATGTTCATTTGGAGATACTCCTGTATCATCCTCTCCAGCCGTTGACTATGTGTCAGACTTGTTGTCTCTGGTGGCCTTGCAAAGGACGGTCTAAAAAAATTATGAAAAGATTCAATAAAATTGCTGTTACCAGCACCAGATACGGTGCTGCTGGTACGGGTAGACTGTTGAAGATGACGAGGCCGTCCCATGTTTGTCAAGTTACAACTGGGAGATTCCCTCCCTGCACCTGCACGGTTGTTTGGTGGAAAAGCCGAGCTAAGATCGAGTAACAGCTTCTGTTGATACTCCTGCATACGTGCGTCCCTTTCTATGGCTTCTGCTGATACTCCTGCATACGTGCGTCCCTTTCTATGGCTGGAATTATGTCACAAAATTTGGACTTGTACCGGGGATCTAATAGTGTGGCAAGCCAGTAGTCATCATCACTTCTAATTTTGACAATACGAGGGTCATGTTGGAAGTAGTGCAGCAAGAAGGCGCTCATGTGTCTTGCGCAGCCATGCGGACCAAGTCCACGCTGTGTTTGTGGCATAGAGGTGCTAACCGTTCTTTCTTCCTCTGACATCTCCCCCCAACCTCTTTCAACTGAAATTTGACCAAGGTCTCCCTCATCCGCTGAGTCTTCCACGTCCATGGACAGTTCGTCCTCCATTTCTTCATGTTCTCCTGCACCTTCCTAAACATTTCGCCTGCTACCATGCGCCCTTGTTGATCCCTGTCCCCCATGGTCCCATGCCTGCTGCGTTGGTGTTGATGAACGTCTGGACCTTGGTGATGTTGTTGTCACTTGCGCATATGAATCCTCCTGTAGTTCCTCCCCTTCCTGTTGTCCCACCCCCTGACTCCGAATAGTGTTTAGCGTGTGCTCCAGCATGTAAATGACTGGAATTGTCATGCTGATAATGGCATTGTCAGCGCTAAACATATTCGTCGCCATGTCGAAACTGTGCAGAAGGGTGCATAGGTCCTTGATCTGAGACCACTCCATCAGGGTGATCTGCCCCACCTCTGCATCTCGTTGGCCCAGTGTCATGGTTCGCCTCCCTGTCCACATGGCTAGGGGGCGGAGCCTTCTCTCGAGCCTCACTTCCAGACCCTGGATGCCTTAAAAGCTGGCATTTCCAGTGAACCAGTGCCGGCTATAAGCTTAGCACTGCTTTGCCTGTGAGTGCTGGTCCTGTGAGTGATATCCTGATCTGTCTGTTCCTGTGCCCCCGTGCCCTTGTCTGTGTTCCATCCCCTGGCCGTCCCTCCTGTCCTCTGTCCCCTCTCCTATTTCCCCACTCGGTTGCTTCCTTTGGTACTGACCTTGGCCTGACTTTGACTCCGCTTTTGCTCGTTCCTCCAGTCCTGCTTCTGCCCGTACGGTGTTTGATCCAGCCTGTCTGACTATTCCTTGCATGCTCTGCAGCTCTGCTTCTCAGCTGTGCTTTGAGGTAATGCATGAGAACGCTGTGAATTCACTTCCTGGTTCTCATTGCTCTGTGTAGTGTATTATGCTACAGAGCTCTGGCTCCCCCTGGTGGCAGCATTACACCCAGGCTATATGTCATGACGTATTGCACCAGGGCTCGACGGTGCTGCCACAGTCGCTGTAACATGTGGAGAGTCGAATTCCAGCGTGTCGGCACATTGCATTTCAGGCGATGAACCGGCAGGCCGAAAGACTTCTGGAGCGATGCAAGTCGCTCAGCAGCGGTGGTTGAACGGCGGAAGTGAGCAGACAGTTTTCGTGCCCTGTTCAGAAGGCCATCTAGGCCGGGATAGTGTGTTAAAAATTGCTGGACAGCAAGGTTCAACACGTGAGCCATACAAGGCACGTGTGTCACCTTGCCCAGGCGAAGGGCCACACCCAGGACACACACAATATTTTTTTAAAAAACAATAAAATTTATATATTTCTATACATTTGTTTGTGTTTCTTTCTGGGTAGTATTTTAGGTTTAAAAAAAAAGCCACACCCAGGTTTGCAGCATTGTCGCACACGGCCTTACCAGGCTGCAGGTTGAGTGGAGACAACCATTTATTAAACTCAGTCTCCAGAGCTGCCCACAACTCAGCCGCTGTGTGACTCTTATTTCCAAGACATTTCAAGCTAAAGATCGCCTGATGCCGTTGCGCTCTGCTACCAGCATAGTAATGAGGGGTGCAAGATTCCTTCTGCGCAGTTAGAACGCTGGTGGCCTGACCAGGCAGGCTTGGGGCGGAGGTGGAGGACCCAGAAGCAGTGGCGGAATTTGGACAGAGAGGATTGACACACAAGTCGTGGGGACGGCAAAACTTGTGCAGCAGACCCTTCACCATCTATCACCATAGTTACCCAGTGCCCAGTCAGCGACATGTAACGTCCCTGTCCATGCTTACTGGTCCAAGTATCGGTGGTGAAATGCACCCGTTCACACACAGAGTTTCTCAAGGAAGCGGTGATGTTGTGTGCGACATGCTGGTGTAGCGCAGGCACACCTTTCTTAGAGAAGTAGTGGCGACTGGGCATCTGGTACTGGGGCACAGCGACAGACATAAGGTCTCTAAAATCCTGTGTGTCCACCAGGCGGAAAGGCAGCAATTCGGTAGCCAAGAGCTTACAGAGGGATAAAGTCAACCTCTTAGCTTTGTCATGGGTCGCAGGAAATCGCCTTTTATTTGTCCACATCTGAGGGACAGAGATCTGGCTGCTGTGTGTAGACGGTGTTGAGTAGGGTGTCCCTGGAAAAATGCAGGTTTGTGAGGAAAGTGCAGGCGGAGACATGATGTCGCCTTCATCCAACGTTGGTGCTATCGATGTCTGAGAGAGCTGTACACACGCACTTGTTTCCCCTTCCAAACCAACTGACGACCTACCAAGCAAACTGCCTGTTGCGGTTACAGTGGTGGAAGTTGTGCGTGGAAAACCAGGTGTGACAGCTGTCCCCACAGTCCTAGAAGATGAAGAGCGCGCGGATGCACTGGAAGGGGCAGGCAGTGGATGGTTCGCTCCGCTAGACCGCATTGCATACGGTGAGCTTCCCACTGGGAATTATGCTTGGTATTCATGTGACGATTCATGGAAGAAGTTGTCAAACTGCTGAGGTTTTGGCCTCTACTAACAGAATCACGACAAATTTTACAGATCACATAATTTGGGCGATCTTTGGCTATGTCAAAAAAGGACCAGGCTAGGCAAGGCTTAGAGGCCATGCGACCTGCTGATCCACCTCGACTAATGCTCAGAGGCACAGTGGTGGCTGAGGATGCAGTTGTAGACGTGCTACCAGTGCTCCGACTCTGTCCAGGAAGGCGCAAGGTAACTTCGTCGTCAGTTGCATCCTCCTCCACCGCCTCTGTTGACCTCCTCGAGTGCCTGACTGTGGGTTGACAGTAGGTGGGATCTAGAACTTCCTCATCAATTGTTGTGTTTGCACTCTCCTCACACCGAGCCTCTTCTTGCCCTGACCGAATATTTAAGTTGTCATCCCAATCTGGTATCTGCGTCTCATCGTCATCAGTATGTTCCTCATTGTCTATTACAACAGGTGTTTCAGTTTGTGAATAAGGGTCAACATTATGCTCAGAAACTTGTTCATCACGGCCTGAATCTGAGTCACAAAGGTTCTGGGCATCACTGCAGACCATTTCCTGGTCTGTACTCACTGTAGTTTGGGAGCAGACCTCTGATTCCCAGGCTATAGTGTGACTGAACAGCTCTGCAGACTCAGCCACCTCACTTCCACCATACTGTGCAGGGCGGATGGAGACTTCAGAGCTGGGAGAAATCAAGTTTGATTGGGATGACAACTCAGAGGACTGGTGTTTTTTGGATGCGGTAGTTGAGGTGGCGGAGAGGGCACTTGTTGGACCACTTGAGATCCACTCAAGCATTTTCTTTTTTTGGCCATTATCTACCTTTGTTCCAGTTGTTCGTGTCCGTAAAAAAGGGATTGTCCACGGTAAGTAGTAGACATCTTACTTTTGCTGGAAGATGGTCTATCTTCAGCAGATGATAATGGAGCTTTGCCACCTTCCCCACGGACAAACCCTTTTTTTCCTTTTCCACCACGCCTCTTCCCCTTTCCACCAGCATCTGTCATTTTGCCATTCATTTTGATTGCGACAAGATTGTGCACTTAAAATGTGGTAGTAAAAATTGAGAGGTGGTGTAGATTGCAGCGGTGGTCTAGCTTTATTAACAGCAGAATAATAAAGAATAAATATCCCTGACAATGCAACTACGGCCCTTAAACTGGCAGCACAGTTTGCTAGTATAATAGCTTAGTAACAATGAGTTTGAGTGTGCAATGCAGAGGTGCTAGAAATAGCTTTGCACCAGTGGGACACTAATGGAAGTCCAACAGCCACTTTTAGGATGCCACTAAGTTTACTCAGTGTTTGCTAGTATAATGGCTTAGTAACAATGAGTTTGAGTGTGCAAAGGGCAGGAGGGTACAGTGGCCGGGTTGTGGGTCAGTGTACAGGAAAGGAAGCCTCACTTTCTATCCCTCCTAATGGGGAAATGCAGCGAGGAAGTCCCTGACCTTAGCTACACAGACGCTGTTATCTGTAGCTGTTAAAATCTGCTTCCATGGACCTGACTGTCACCTATGGCTCTGAGCCTGCTGTTATTAGCCCTTACAAGGGCTAATAGAAACTTCTATCCCTATTCTGTATAGCGCTGTGTGTAGAGCGTACACAGCAGTATCGGAGACAGGAGCTACGCCAGCGGTGACTGACACCCAGACGCAGAAGGCAGATAATGACGTCCAGACGGGCAGATAACCGTTTTTATAATGCAGGGACATGTGACATGGACAGCCTATCACACATGCCGTTGCTTCTCTGGCTAAAAGTCCACTTAGCTGTGTGTGTGTCTGGGATTGGCTGACATGCTGGCCCGCCCCACTACTGCGCTTAGGGAAGGAAGACAAGGAAAAAAAAAAAAATGGCGATCGCCATTATCCCAGCAGCAGTGATCTGAACGCGCAGTCCCCGCACACTATACGCTGAAATTTCATAATAGTGTGAGTGACAGAGTGACTTACACTATTACAGCGGAAAGCCAGCTAGTAATTAGCTTGGCTTTTTGCTACTAGAACCGCTCTCGAACGTAACTAGAACTATCGAGCTTTTAGCAAAAAGCTCGAGTTCTAGTTCGATCTAGAACAGCCCCCAAAATCACTCGAACCGCGAACTGGAGAACCACGAACCGCGCTCAACTCTAATGTCCAGGGCTAAGATGAGACCTGGTTACATGGACAAGTGTGTCCAGGGCTGAGAGGGGACCTCGTTACATAGACAAGTGCATCCAGCGCTGAGAGGGGACCTCGTTACATGGATAAGTACGTCCAAGGCTGAGATGGGACCTCGTTACATGGATAAGTACGTCCAAGGCTGAGATGGGAACTCGTTATATGGACAAGTGTGTCCAGGGCTGAGATGGACCTTGTTACATGGAAAAGTGCGTCCATGGCTGAGATGGGACCTCGTTACATGGACAAGTGTGTCCAGGGCTGAGATGGGAACTCGTTATATGGACAAGTGTGTCCAGGGCTGAGATGGACCTTGTTACATGGAAAAGTGCGTCCATGGCTGAGATGGGACCTCGTTACATGGACAAGTGTGTCCAGGGCTGAGATGGGAACTCGTTATATGGACAAGTGTGTCCAGGGCTGAGAGGGGACCTCGTTACATAGACAAGTGCATCCAGCGCTGACAGGGGACCTCGTTACATGGATAAGTACGTCCAAGGCTGAGATGGGACCTCGTTACATGGACAAGTGTGTCCAGGGCTGAGATGGGAACTCGTTATATGGACAAGTGTGTCCAGGGCTGAGATGGACCTTGTTACATGGAAAAGTGCGTCCATGGCTGAGATGGGACCTCGTTCAGTAAGTGAGAACCCACCAGGGACTAGCGAGAAGCTTTAGCCTTGGCACAAACTCTGCATTTACAGACATATTCATCAACATCCTTTCCAGCATTCTGCCACCAAAATGCCTCTGAAATGCTGTGGACAAAAAAAGTGTAAAACATAAGGAGCATACTATGCTAGAAAGGTGTTCACCTTGTGAGGTGTCACCCAAAGCCATAGTAGGGGTAGGAACAGCTGCCGCTAGGTCCACAAGCCCAGAGTCTGGAGCAGTATACAGGAACCAGAAGAACAGGGATTAAACTGTGCTGCAGTGTCCTGATGAAGAGGTGGAGAATCACTGTGAAACGCGTTGAATAAAGAAGCTTTATCTACTGTATAAATAGCACGGTATTTGATTTGGATTTTCGTGTCACTAGCACAATTAATACTACAACATCAATTAGATAATTATATAGCAGCAAGTGAGGATAAATGTTAAAACTTAACTTTTAATAACCCTATAAAAAAGCATAAACAATACACAGTGTAGCAAAAGCACCCTAAACATGGATAAAAACCAGATGACAAATGTCCTCTGAGACGTTTCATCATGTAGAATTGGACCGGCGTACCAATGACAGCAGAGATAACCTAATAGCATACCACAGCATTAAACACTGTCTATAGAGAAACCAAAATGATATCAACCACCTTAGTGACACTGAATCATAACATGACCTGAACGACCACAGCACAAGCAAAAACCAGCAGATTCCCAGTTCAGTTCCCTGACTGAGCTCTCGTCGGGCCACAGTGTGACTGCAGGTGTCATGTCAGATATGAAAGGACTCCCGGCAAGCGGTGCGACACAGAGGGAACACCAAGACAGCAAATACAAAGGAAGGCCCTGGCACTTGTCACAAGGACTGTGGGGATAGCGGGAAACCGGAGCTCTTAAGCTGACCCTCAGGCTAGGGGCCTTGTGCTAGCCCTAATCTCAGGGATACCCCTAAAGGTGGGGATGCCCGAGTCTCCAGCTTGGCCCTGCTTCTGACCAGCCCTGATATTAGACCCCCTAACCAAAAGGGGGCTGGACAGGAGTAACAAACGGAAATAGAAAGACGGGAATCAAAAACTTTGTCACACAGCACAAAAACACACAGAGGTATAAGACAATAAGAGATTTAGAAGAAAAACAAGAGCAGGAAGGAAACAACAAGATGACGGGTAACTCCACAACAACACCAAGCACAAAGCAACTCTTTCTGCAGCAACTCTAGGACACCACAACACACAGAATAACACAGTATAAACTATAGTTGGCATGGGTAGAATATTTCCTCTAGCATAAAGATGAGAGGAGAAGATATGATTGGCAGAGGTTATCTCTTACTAGCTTGTCTATGACCAGACAGGAGGTCGACGCATGGGTCTGTCTGTGTTGATCCGAGACACCAGAAAATCATCAGGCCGAGTGTCAGAATCTGCAATGTGACTAGAACCTGACGCCACCATGACAGTCGGCGAGTTTTGTGCAAAACTCCATGTGACAGAGTTAGGGAGAGGGGAGCGTAAATCTCACCTGCGGCTGATTCAATAACTCCCTAAAGTTGCTAGTTGGGCCCTTCCCTCCCGTGCATCTTTACATGTATAGGCCCTTGCTGGCCCTGAACTCACCCTAACTAGCGAAGGCCAGAGAGACGCTAGTCTTGCCACTACAATAAGACAACACAAGGAAAGTAAGACAAACAGGCGGGGAAAGTCACAATAAATAGTTCTCCACAACTTCTCCAGCAGGAACCTCTCAGATGCAATAGGTACGACATCTCAGCTTCTCAAGAGACTGACTCCTTTAAAGTGGACAGCATAGATATGAGCTATAGCCAGCATAGGGAGGAGTGATCGGCGGATACTTATAGCAGAAGTGAGTGGCTGCAGCCAAGATTACAACTACCTGTTAGATTACTGCAGGATAGAAATTAACCTTAATCCCTTCAGTACCAGATGCAATTAAATACGCTCCAACTCAGGGTAAATGATGAGCGGGCAGTAAAGCAGATATGCAATCAAATATTTGCTGTGACCTTCAGATCCCAGGGAAGCTTATTAAAGCTTGGGGAAGGTTTAAATAGTTACACAAGCCGGGGGATAGGGCAGACTAAATTACATCATAAGAAACACTTGTTGGCAGAAAGGCAATGAACACACAAAGTGTCCGCACAGAGACAAAGTGTTCAGAACCAGGGCAGTGACCAAACCTGACTATGGCTCAGTGGAGAAGGAAACGGACCACATTACTGGAAACAACTGCCGGATCAAATCCGAGGCATGACACATTGTTTCTTTTGTTCCCAGGAAAGGGGAATATAGATATGAAGAGGATAGGATAGATCAGATAGGAAAGGAAAAAAAAACTGAGTAATAGAAAAATCAAAGAAAGAAGAAGGGGTTTATTAGTATGTAAACACGTGGGGAAAATTATTGGTACCCCTCGTTTAATGAAAGAAAACCCCACAATGGTCACAGAAATAACTTGAATCTGACAAAAGTAATAATAAAAAATCTATGAAAATGAAAGTCAGAAATTGCTGCTTTTATGCTTTCACTCATGAAACAGTCCTGGATAGAAATGATGGCGCCCCTGAAATTAATGTGACAAAAGGGACATGTTAAATCAAGGTGCGTCCACTAATTAGCATCACAGGTGTCTACAATCTTGTAATCAGTCAGTGGGCCTGTATATAGGGCTACAGATATTCACTGTGTTATTTGGTGACATGCTGTGTACCACACTCAACATGGACAGAGGAAGTTAAGGAAAGAGTTATCTCAGGAGAGTAGAAAGAAAATTATAGACAAGCATGTTAAAGGTAAAGGTAATAAGACCATCTCCAAGCAGCTTGATGTTCCTGTGACTACAGTTGCACATATTATTCAGAAATGTAAGATCCAAGGGACTGCAGCCAACCTCCCTGGACGTGACCAAAGGAGGAAAAATGATAACAAAACAAAGAGACGGATAATATGAATGGTAATAAAAGAGCCCAGAAAAATTTCTAAGGAGATTAAAGGTGAACCTCAAGCTCAAGGAACATCAGTGTCAGATTGCACCATCAGTCATTGTTTGAGCTAAAGTGGACTTCATGGGAGACGACCAAGGAGGACACCATTGTTGAAAAAAAAAACCAAAAACATAAAAAAGCCAGACTGGAATTTGCTAAACTACATGTTGACAAGCCACAAAGCTTCTGTGAGAATGTCCTGTGGACACATGAGACAAAAATTGGAGCTTTTTGAGAAGGCACATCAGCTCTATGTTCACAGACGGAAAAATGAAGCATATCAAGAAAAGAACACTGTCCCTACTGTGAAACATGGAGGAGGCTCAGTTATGTTTTGGAGCTGCTTTGCTGCATCTGGCACAGGGGGTCTTGAATCTGTGCAGGGTACAATGAAATCTCAAGACTATCAAGGGATTCTAGAGAGAAATGTGCTGCCCAGTGTCAGAAAGCTTGGTCTCAGTCGCAGGTCATGGGTCTTGCAACAGGATAATGACCCAAAACACAGCTAACAACACCCAAGAAAGGCTCAGAGGAAAACATTGGACTATTCTGAAGTGGCTTCTATGAGCCCCGACCTAAATCCTATTGAGCATCTTTGGAAAGAGCTGAAACGTCTGGAAAAGGCAACAAACACCAGACACAAGGAGCAGTTTGCTCATGAGGAGTCGCCAAAATACCTGTCGAGAGGCGCAGAAGTCTCATTGACAGTTACAGGAATTGCGTGATTGCAGTGATTGCCTCAAAAGGTTAAAAAGTTGTGCAACAAAATATTAAGTTAAGAAGGAACAGGAGGAGGAAGAAGAGGAGGAGAAGAAGAACAAAGAGGAGGAGGAGAAAGAGGAGGAGGAGAAGAAAGAGGAGGAGAAGAAAGAGGAGGAGGAGAAAGAGGAGGAGGAGAAGAAAGAGGAGGAGGAGAAAGAGGAGGAGGAGAAGAAAGAGGAGGAGAAAGAGGAGGAAGAGAAGGAGGAGTAGGAGGAGGACAGAAAGAGGAGGAGGAAGAGGGCGCCATCATTTATGTCCAGGCTGACTTCATGAGTTTTATTTTTTTTACATTCTGTGGAAGCAGAAAGCCGCAATGTCTGACTGTCATCTGTTCATTTTCATAGATCTTTTATTTATTATTACTTTTGTCAGATTCAAGTTATTTCTGTGACCAGTGTGGGGTTTTCTTTCATTAAACGAGGAGCGAGTAGTAATGAACATTTTGACCACGTGTGTATGATAATCATTTGATTCAGTGAAGAATAGAGTTAACTATTTATTATTTACCTAGTTGTCCTGCCATCGCCTGAGATTCCACGGCGTTTCATAATTACAAAACAATTTGAAATTTCTTGTTTCAAAGTGACCAAGTCTTTTAGTATTTGGCAACATTACCTGGGTCCGAGGCATGTATATGATCGCAGATATTACGCGCCCATGATGCCCTTTCTGAGCAGGTGTAAAACTGCACATAAACAGTGTGGTCCCTCTGCTGCTTCCGTTTTACTTCACTTATTACTACTATTATTATTATTAGTAGTATTATTATTGTGATTATTATTACTAGTATTATTATTATTATTTATTATTATTAGTTATGCATTTAGAGCTTTTTTGCATGAATTCTGTCTATTCCTAAAAAAGGAACAGACAAACCTATGTCAGAACGTGTAAACGTAGGCCAAGAATGGAGTCATGTGAAGGTGCAGTGGGGCCTATAGAGGTCTACGGGGGAAATAACATCTTTGTATCAGACCTACAGACATATTCAGACAAAGCCAGAAGCGCAGGTGACATAAGCCGGTGACATTACTGCAGATCAGACCCGGATAAGTAGAAGCCAGCTCAGCTCGGTGGTGTCCATTCCTCATGTAATGGCTGCTCTCGTATGACGCCCGTGGAGCAGTTTTACCATGACACCGGAATATTGTCACAAATTAATCCAAAATAATGGCTCAATCTGTCACTCAATGTACGCGACACCTAATGTGCTAGAAAAGCTGCAGATAATTGACGGCGTGCTCCAGATTTACGGCTTCATCTATTTCAGTCTCGGCTTGTTGCGTATTCTTTGATGTGTCCGTCCTGCTATCGGGACGCCTCGTGACTACAGAGGGTGTAATGGAGCGTGAATCACACGTGGTTTATATGGAAATATTCATTGTAACATGAGAAATACAGATGTAAATCGCAGATAAACAGAACAGACACAATGTAGTGACCGTCTGCAGCATGGACCGGCGTCTACACTGGACACATTATCACATCATCAATTATCCAATAAAATCCTGAGTATTTGACGTCAATTTAGCAGATGGATCCCTGGCCTGTCATTGGACACAGCTGATGCAGAACCTCATGGACGAGCTTCATGCCCTCAATGACATTTTGTCACATGATTCTGTTATTGCCCTCAAATCTCCGATTCTGACCCGACTCGGAGACATCTCTATGCTGAACTCGCTGCACCAGCCGGAGCTGTCTGGGGTCCCGCAGGGTTGGCCAGAGCCCTGTACAGACCACGAGCGTTCCCTCCAGGCATGCTCAATGACCACGAGCGTTCCCTCCGGACATGCTCAATGACCACGAGCGTTCCCTCCGGACATGCTCAATGACCACGAGCGTTCCCTCCGGACATGCTCAATGACCACGAGCGTTCCCTCCGGACATGCTCAATGACCACGAACGTTCCCTCCGGACATGTTCAATGACCACGAACGTTCCCTCCGGACATGCTCAATGACCACGAACGTTCCCTCCGGACATGCTCAATGACCACAAGCGTTCCCTCCGGACATGCTCAATGACCACGAGCGTTCCCTCCGGACATGCTCAATGACCACGAGCGTTCCCTCCAGGCATGCTCAATGACCACGAGCGTTCCCTCCGGACATGCTCAATGACCACGAGCGTTCCCTCCGGACATGCTCAATGACCACGAGCGTTCCCTCCGGACATGCTCAATGACCACGAACGTTCCCTCTGGACATGCTCAATGACCACAAGCGTTCCCTCCGGACATGCTCAATGACCACGAGCGTTCCCTCCAGGCATGCTCAATGACCACGAGCGTTCCCTCCGGACATGCTCAATGACCACGAGCGTTCCCTCCGGACATGCTCAATGACCACGAGCGTTCCCTCCGGACATGCTCAATGACCACGAACGTTCCCTCCGGACATGTTCAATGACCACGAACGTTCCCTCCGGACATGCTCAATGACCACGAGCGTTCCCTCCGGACATGCTCAATGACCACGAGCGTTCCCTCCGGACATGCTCAATGACCACAAGCGTTCCCTCCGGACATGCTCAATGACCACAAGCGTTCCCTCCGGACATGCTCAATGACCACGAGCGTTCCCTCCGGACATGCTCAATGACCACGAACGTTCCCTCCGGACATGTTCAATGACCACGAACGTTCCCTCCGGACATGCTCAATGACCACGAACGTTCCCTCCGGACATGCTCAATGACCACGAGCGTTCCCTCCGGACATGCTCAATGACCACGAGCGTTCCCTCCGGACATGCTCAATGACCACGAGCGTTCCCTCCGGACATGCTCAATGACCACGAGCGTTCCCTCCGGACATGCTCAATGACCACGAGCGTTCCCTCCGGACATGCTCAATGACCACAAGCGTTCCCTCCGGACATGCTCAATGACCACGAGCGTTCCCTCCGGACATGCTCAATGACCACGAGCGTTCCCTCCGGACATGCTCAATGACCACAAGCGTTCCCTCCGGACATGCTCAATGACCACAAGCGTTCCCTCCGGACATGCTCAATGACCACAAGCGTTCCCTCCGGACATGCTCAATGACCACAAGCGTTCCCTCCGGACATGCTCAATGACCACAAGCGTTCCCTCCGGACATGCTCAATGACCACAAGCGTTCCCTCCGGACATGCTCAATGACCACGAGCGTTCCCTCCGGACATGCTCAGTGCAGGGGCCGGTGCCATGTCTGTCTGTGGAAGCTTTATTGGAGTTCACACCAAGCCAAACGCTTTAGGAAATTTGTGGAGCAATGACAGGAGGGGATGAAGGGCCGATAGAGACGTGAAATCCTCAGCTGTTACCGTCCCGTGCACATTACTGCACAGTGCACAGCGCAGGGGCACTAATTACTGCACAGTGCACAGCGCAGGGGCACTAATTACTGCACAGCGCAGGGGCACTAATTACTGCACAGTGCACAGCGCAGGGGCACTAATTACTGCACAGTGCACAGCGCAGGGGCACTAATTACTGCACAGTGCACAGCGCAGGGGCACTAATTACTGCACAGTGCACAGCGCAGGGGCACTAATTACTGCACAGTGCACAGCGCAGGGGCACTAATTACTGCACAGTGCACAGCGCAGGGGCACTAATTACTGCACAGTGCACAGCGCAGGGGCACTAATTACTGCACAGTGCACAGCGCAGGGGCACTAATTACTGCACAGTGCACAGCGCAGGGGCACTAATTACTGCACAGTGCACAGCGCAGGGGCACTAATTACTGCACAGTGCACAGCGCAGGGGCACTAATTACTGCACAGTGCACAGCGCAGGGGCACTAATTACTGCACAGTGCACAGCGCAGGGGCACTATGTAGTGGATGGACTTTGTGTCCTGACAGCTCGTGATCCTGTAATACTGATGAATGTCTTGGACGCCTTTCTGGACGGTGTGGATTATTCTGCACACCCTCTGACTTCAGCCATGCCATCACTTTTCTCTGCTCATCCATGCGCACAACCTTCTGGCCTCTGCAGTAGAGGCCGATCCCGATACAGGGAAGATCATTACCAACGGGATTTTTGGGCTACTAAATGGAGTGGCTGGTGCCGAGCCTTTGTGTGATGGCCTTTCATAAGTAATGGATTCACTAAACAATACTTTGTGTAAACCTAAAACACGTGGAGAAATCTGTTCCTTTCATTTTCAATAATCCAAAGGTGGATGTGAATAAAGGTTCCTGATCAATCTCCCCCCACTGATACACCCCCTGCTGATATACACCCCCTGCTGATATACACCCCCTGCTGATATACACCCCCTGCTGATATACACTCCCTGCTGATATACACTCCCCACTGATACACCCCCTGCTGATATACACCCCCCGCTGAAATACACCCCCTGCTGATATACACCCCCTGCTGATATACACCCCCTGCTGATACACACCCCTTGCTGATATACACCCCCCCGCTGATATACACCCCCTGCTGATATACACCCCCTGCTGATATACACCCCCTGCTGATATACACCCCCCACTGATACACCCCCTGCTGATATACACCCCCCGCTGAAATACACCCCCTGCTGATATACACCCCCTGCTGATATACACCCCCTGCTGATATACACCCCCTGCTGATATACACCCCCCCGCTGATATACACCCCCTGCTGATATACACCCCCCGCTGATATACACCCCCTGCTGATATACACCCCCCACTGATATACACCCCCTGCTGATATACACCCCCCGCTGATATACACCCCCCGCTGATATACACCCCCTGCTGATATACACCCCCTGCTGATATACACCCCCCACTGATACACCCCCTGCTGATATACACCCCCCGCTGATATACACCCCCCACTGATACACCCCCTGCTGATATACACCCCCTGCTGATATACACCCCCTGCTGATATACACCCCCTGCTGATATACACCCCCTGCTGATATACACCCCCCACTGATACACCCCCTGCTGATATACACCCCCTGCTGATATACACCCCCTGCTGATATACACCCCCTGCTGATATACACCCCCTGCTGATATACACCCCCCGCTGATATACACCCCCTGCTGATATACACCCCCCGCTGATATACACCCCCTGCTGATATACACCCCCTGCTGATATACACCCCCCGCTGATATACACCCCCCGCTGATATACACCCCCTGCTGATATACACCCCCTGCTGATATACACCCCCCACTGATACACCCCCTGCTGATATACACCCCCCGCTGATATACACCCCCCACTGATACACCCCCTGCTGATATACACCCCCCGCTGATATACACCCCCTGCTGATATACACCCCCTGCTGATATACACCCCCCACTGATACACCCCCTGCTGATATACACCCCCCGCTGATATACACCCCCTGCTGATATACACCCCCCGCTGATATACAACCCCTGCTGATATACACCCCCCGCTGATATACACCCCCTGCTGATATACACCCCCGCTGATATACACCCCCCGCTGATATACACCCCCTGCTGATATACACCCCCTGCTGATATACACCCCCTGCTGATATACACCCCCTGCTGATATACACCCCCCGCTGATATACACCCCCCGCTGATATACACCCCCCGCTGATATACACCCCCCGCTGATATACACCCCCTGCTGATATACACCCTTTGCTGATATACACCCCCCGCTGATATACACCCCCCGCTGATATACACCCCCTGCTGATATACACCCCCTGCTGATATACACCCCCTGCTGATATACACCCCCCCGCTGATATACACCCCTCCGCTGATGTACATCCCTCGCTGATATACACCCCCCACTGATACACCCCCTGCTGATATACACCCCCCGCTGATATACACCCCCCGCTGATATACACCCCCCGCTGATATACACCCCCCGCTGATATACACCCCCTGCTGATATACACCCCCCGCTGATATACACCCCCTGCTGATATACACCCCCCGCTGATATACACCCCCCGCTGATATACACCCCCCGCTGATATACACCCCCTGCTGATATACACCCCCCGCTGATATACACCCCCTGCTGATATACACCCCCTGCTGATATACACCCCCCGCTGATATACACCCCCTGCTGATATACACCCCTCCGCTGATGTACATCCCTCGCTGATATACATCCCTCACTGATATAGACCCCCCACTGATATAGACCCCCCCACTGATATAGACCCCCCACTGATATACACTCCCCCGCAGATATACATCCCCCAGCTGATATACACCCCCCGCTGATATACACCCCCCGCTGATATACACCCCCCACTAATATAGACCCCCCACTGATATACATCTCCCGCTGATATATAACCCCCACTCATATAGACCCCCCCACTAATATACACCCTACACTGATATACATCCCCCACTCATATACACCCCCCGCTGATATACACCCCCCGCTGATATACACCCCCCGCTGATATACACCCCCCGCTGATATACACCCCTTGCTGATATACACCCCCCGCTGATATACACCCCCCGCTGATATACACCCCCTGCTGATATACACCCCCTGCTGATATACACCCCCTGCTGATATACACCCCCCCGCTGATATACACCCCTCCGCTGATGTACATCCCTCGCTGATATACACCCCCCACTGATACACCCCCTGCTGATATACACCCCCCGCTGATATACACCCCCCGCTGATATACACCCCCCGCTGATATACACCCCCCGCTGATATATACCCCCCGCTGATATACACCCCCTGCTGATATACACCCCCCGCTGATATACACCCCCCGCTGATATACACCCCCCGCTGATATACACCCCCCGCTGATATACACCCCCCGCTGATATACACCCCCTGCTGATATACACCCCCCGCTGATATACACCCCCCGCTGATATACACCCCCCGCTGATATACACCCCCCGCTGATATACACCCCCCGCTGATATACACCCCCTGCTGATATACACCCCTTGCTGATATACACCCCCCGCTGATATACACCCCCCGCTGATATACACCCCCCGCTGATATACACCCCCTGCTGATATACACCCCCTGCTGATATACACCCCCTGCTGATATACACCCCCCCGCTGATATACACCCCTCCGCTGATGTACATCCCTCGCTGATATACATCCCTCACTGATATAGACCCCCCACTGATATAGACCCCCCCACTGATATAGACCCCCCACTGATATGCACTCCCCCGCAGATATACATCCCCCAGCTGATATACACCCCCCGCTGATATACACCCCCCGCTGATATACACCCCCCACTAATATAGACCCCCCACTGATATACATCTCCCGCTGATATATAACCCCCACTCATATAGACCCCCCCACTAATATACACCCTACACTGATATACATCCCCCACTCATATACATCCCCCACTGATATAGACCCCCCCACTGATATGGACCCCCCACTGATATAGACCCCCCACTGATCTACACTCCCCCGCAGATATGCATCCCCCAGCTGATATACACCCCACACTGATATATACTCCCCGCTGATATATAACCCCCGCTGATATACAAACCCCGCTGATATACAAACCCCGCTGATATACACCCCCCACTCATATAGACCCCCACTGATATACATCCCTCGCTGATATACACCCCCACTGATATACACCCCCCACTGATATAGACCCCCCACTGATATAGACCCCCCACTGATATACATCTCCCGCTGAAATATAACCCCCACTCATATAGACCCCCCCACTAATATACACCCTACACTGATATACATCCCCCACTCATATACATCCCCCACTGATATAGACCCCCCACTGATATAGACCCCCCACTGATCTACACTCCCCCGCAGATATGCATCCCCCAGCTGATATACACCCCACACTGATATATACTCCCCGCTGATATATAACCCCCGCTGATATACAAACCCCGCTGATATACACCCCCCACTCATATAGACCCCCACTGATATACATCCCCCGCTGATATACACCCCCACTGATATACACCCCCCACTGATATAGACCCCCCACTGATATACATCTCCAGCTGATATATAACCCCCACTCATATAGACCCCCCCACTAATATACACCCTACACTGATATACATCCCCCGCTGATATACACCCCCCGCTGATATACAAACCCCGCTGATATACAAACCCCGCTGATATACACCCCCCACTGATATACACCCCCCGCTGATATACAAACCCCGCTGATATACAAACCCCGCTGATATACACCCCCCGCTGATATACAAACCCCGCTGATATACACCCCCCGCTGATATACAAACCCCGCTGATATACAAACCCTGCTGATATACAAACGCCGCTGATATACACCCCGCTGATATACAAACCCCGCTGATATACAAACCCCGCTGATATACAAACCCCACTCATATAGACCCCCCACTGATATTCATCCCCCGCAGATATACATCCCCCAGCTGATATACACCCCACTCTGATATATACTCCTCGCTGATATATACCCCCCGCTGATATATACCCCCCACTCATATAGACCCCCCACTCATATAGACCCCCCGCTGATATACATCCCCCGCTGATATACAAACCCCTCTGATATACAAACTCCGCTCATATAGACCCCCCACTGATATACACCCCCCGCTGATATACACCCCCTGCTGATATACACCCCCTGCTGATATACACCCCCTGCTGATATACACCCCCCGCTGATATACACCCCCCGCTGATATACACCCCCCGCTGATATACACCCCCCGCTGATATACACCCCCCGCTGATATACACCCCCCGCTGATATACACCCCTTGCTGATATACACCCCCTGCTGATATACACCCCCCGCTGATATACACCCCCCGCTGATATACACCCCCCGCTGATATACACCCCCCGCTGATATACACCCCCCGCTGATATACACCCCCTGCTGATATACACCCCTTGCTGATATACACCCCCCGCTGATATACACCCCCCGCTGATATACACCCCCCGCTGATATACACCCCCCCGCTGATATACACCCCCCGCTGATATACACCACCTGCTGATATACACCCCCCGCTGATATACACCCCCCGCTGATATACACCACCTGCTGATATACACCCCCTGCTGATATACACCCCTTGCTGATATACACCCCCCGCTGATATACACACCCCGCTGATATACACGCCCCGCTGATATACAAACCCCGCTGATATACACCCCCCACTAATATACACTCCCCCGCAGATATACATTCCCCAGCTGATATACACCCCACTCTGATATATACTCCCCGCTGATATATACCCCCCGCTGATATACACCCCCCACTCATATAGACCCCCCGCTGATATACATCCCCCGCTGATATACAAACCCCTCTGATATACAAACCCCGCTCATATAGACCCCCCACTGATATACACCCCCTGCTGATATACACCCCCTGCTGATATACACCCCTTGCTGATATACACCCCCTGCTGATATACACCCCCCGCTGATATACACCCCCCGCTGATATACACCCCCCGCTGATATACACCCCCCGCTGATATACACCCCCCGCTGATATACACCCCTTGCTGATATACACCCCCCGCTGATATACACCCCCCGCTGATATACACCCCCCGCTGATATACACCCCCCGCTGATATACACCACCCGCTGATATACACCCCCTGCTGATATACACCCCTTGCTGATATACACCCCCCGCTGATATACACCCCCCGCTGATATACACCCCTTGCTGATATACACCCCCCGCTGATATACACCCCCCGCTGATATACACCCCCCGCTGATATACACCCCCCGCTGATATACACCCCCCGCTGATATACACCCCCTGTTGATATACACCCCTTGCTGATATACACCCCCCGCTGATATACACCCCCCGCTGATATACACCACCTGCTGATATACACCCCCTGCTGATATACACCCCTTGCTGATATACACCCCCCGCTGATATACACCCCCCGCTGATATACACCCCCTGCTGATATACACCCCCTGCTGATATACACCCCCTGCTGATATACACCCCCCCCCGCTGATATACACCCCTCCGCTGATATACATCCCTCGCTGATATACATCCCTCGCTGATATACATCCCTCACTGATATAGACCCCCCACTGATATAGACCCCCCCACTGATATACACTCCCCCGCAGATATACATCCCCCAGCTGATATACACCCCCCGCTGATATACACCCCCCGCTGATATACACCCCCCACTGATATAGACCCCCCACTAATATACACCCTACACTGATATACATCCCCCACTCATATACATGCCCCACTGATATAGACCCCCCCACTGATATAGACCCCCCACTGATCTACACTCCCCCGCACATATGCATCCCCCAGCTGATATACACCCCACACTGATATATACTCCCCGCTGATATATAACCCCCGCTGATATACAAAACCCGCTGATATACACCCCCCACTCATATAGACCCCCACTGATATACATCCCCCGCTGATATACACCCCCACTGATATACACCCCCCCATTGATATACATCTCCCGCTGATATATAACCCCCACTCATATAGATCCCCCCACTAATATACACCCTACACTGATATACATCCCCCGCTGATATACACCCCCCGCTGATATACAAACCCCGCTGATATACAAACCCCGCTGATATACACCCCCCACTGATATACACTCCCCGCTTATATACACCCCCCGCTGATATACACCCCCCGCTGATATACAAACTCCGTTGATATACAAACCCCGCTGATATACACCCCCCGCTGATATACAAACCCCGCTGATATACAAACCCCGCTGATATACAAACCCCGCTGATATACAAACCCCACTCATATAGACCCCCCACTGATATACATCCCCCGCAGATATACATCCCCCAGCTGATATACACCCCACTCTGATATATACTCCCCGCTGATATATACCCCCCGCTGATATATACCCCCCACTCATATAGACCCCCACTGATATACATCCCCCGCTGATATACAAACCCCGCTGATATACACCCCCTGCTGATATATACTCCCCGCTGATATACAAACCCCGCTGATATACACCCCCCACTGATATAGACCCCCCACTGATATACACCCCCCACTAATATACACTCCCCCGCAGATATACATTCCCCAGCTGATATACACCCCACTCTGATATATACTCCCCGCTGATATATACCCCCCGCTGATATATACCCCCCGCTGATATACACCCCCCACTCATATAGACCCCCCGCTTATATACACCCCCCGCTGATATACAAACCCCGCTGATATACACCCCCCGCTGATATACAAACCCCGCTGATATACAAACCCCGCTGATATACACCCCCCGCTGATATACAAACCCCGCTCATATAGACCCCCCACTGATATACATCCCCCGCTGATATACACCCCCCGCTTATATACACCCCCCGCTGATATACACCCCCCGCTGATATACAAACCCCGCTGATATACACCCCCCGTTGATATACACCCCCCGTTGATATACACCCCCCGTTGATATACAAACCCCGCTGATCTACAAACCCCGCTGATATACACCCCCCGCTGATATACAAACCCCGCTGATATACAAACCCCACTGATATACACCCCCCGCTGATATACACCCCCCGCTGATATACACCCCCCGCTGATATACACCCCCTGGTGATATACACCCCCCACTGATATAGAGCTCCCACTGATATACACCCCCTGCTGATATACACCCCACACTGATCTACACCCAACAGATATACAACCCCCGCTGATATACACCCCTGACTGAAATACACTCCCCCGCTGATATACATCCTCCGCAGATATACAGTACAGACCAAAAGTTTGGACACACCTTCTCATCTCTAGAACAACTGTTAAGAGGAGGCTTTGTGCAGCAGCCTTCATGGTAAAATAGCTGCTAGGAAACCACTGCTAAGGACAGGCAACAAGCAGAAGAGAACACAAGGAATGGACATTAGACCAGTGGAAATCTGTGCTTTGCTCTGATGAGTCCAAATTTGAGATCTTTGGATCCATCCACCGTGTCTTTGTAGAAAAAGGTGAATGGATGGACTCTACATGGCTGGTTCTCACCATGAAGCATGGAGGAGGAGGTGTGATGGTGTAGGGGTGCTTTGCTGGTGACACTGTTGGGGATTTATTCACAATTGAAGGCATACTGAACCAGCATGGCTACCACAGCATCTTGCAGCGGCATGCTATTCCATCCGGTTTGCGTTTAGTTGGACCATCATTAATTTTTCAACATGACAATGACCCCAAACACCTCCAGGCTGTGTAAGGGCTATTTGACTAAGAAGGAGAGTGATGGGGCTACGCCAGATGACCTGGCCTAAACAGTCACCAGACCTGAACCCAATCGAGATGGTTTGGGGCGAGCTGGACCGCAGAGTGAAGGCAAAAGCGCCAAGTGGTAAGCATCTCTGGGAACTCCTTCAAGACTGTCGGAAGACCATTTCCAGTGACTGAAGCTCATTAAGAGAATGCCAAGAGTGTGCAAAGCAGTAATCAAAGCAAAAGGTGGCGACTGTGAAGAACCTAGAATATAAGTCAGATTTTCAGTTGTTTCACACTTTTTTGTTACGTATTTCACTCCACATGTGGTAATTCATAGTTTTGATGTCTTCAATGTGAATCTACAATTTTCAGAGTCATGAAAATAAAGAAAACTCTTTGAATGAGAAGGTGTGTCCAAACTTTTGTTCTGTACTGTCCACTGATGGCCGACGTCACCAATACACAGGGAAGCAATGCATAGGATCATATCATTACATGAAGAGGAAACATCCGGAGGGAGAGGCGTCGTGCGGTGACGTTATTATGTCATTTCAGCACCATTATAGTATTTGCCTCTTTGTGACTCGTCACTAGAAAGGTTTCCTCAATCTTCTGCTCGTCATTAGATCACCTCATTGTGTAATCCTCCGGATATATGGGCGACAACAACATAACAAGATATACAGGATATCACAAAAGTCAGTACACCCCTCACATTTTTGTATATCTTATATCTTTTCCTGGGACAACACTGGGGATCTGACCCTGTGATACAATGTGCAGTGTCAGTGTGTAGCTTGTATACAATGTGCAGTGTTGGTGTGCAGCTTGTATACAATGTGCAGTGTGTAGCTTGTTGTATTGCAAATATAAAAATGGCTATTTTTTGAGTCTATACATTATGTTAAACTAGAACATATTGATTAGTCAGACAGACAAAGTGTACATGGTTACAAAATCTTGTATATACTTAAGGATTTCTGTGTGTTTGTCTTGAATATACAGACAAACAATATATCCATTTACCTAGCTCAAATACCTGATGTGTATTCTTGGGAGACTTGAATGCTGTGGGTTTATTACCCCATTGTCTGATGTGTGGTGTATCTCTGGTTCATCTATGCCCAATGACTGGCCATCAAAGGGCATGGATCAATAAGACTACAACACATTAACTTTAAGGCTTGTAATATTGTTCAAGCCTTTTTAAGATCAGCTGAAGTATAGCACAGACAGAAGCTCGTGTTTCCTGCACCGTGAGACGTCCGGTCAGTGATGTCCAGGAGTCTCTGTCTATGTCATGCTTCTCTGACTTCCAGACAGATGATGTCCAAAGCTCCTTGGTGATGTAAGTATATTTAACTGTACTTAACCTTTGTATGTTCAATATACAAAAGTGTACGCAATATCATATTTTTCCTTTAAGTTTGTATTTCATATTAACCTTTATAATAAAATTACTTATTTGCCTTCTTTAAAGCTGTATCTGAACCTTAGTGTTAAAAATATTAGCAAAACATTTGGCGTAGTCAGCAGGATACGCAGAAGGCTTTGAGTATTTTTGTTAGTGTGATATTGCGTAAAATATGCCTCTTTTTAAGAAAAAAGTGGTTGTGAGTGAATGCATTGAGATTCCAGGTTGGAAACACAGTCCCTATGATATTTTGGCAACCAAGTGGTCGCATAGTGTTGGTTTGAGTGAACCATGGGACAAATGTTTGAAAAATGCTGAACCTGTTGATGTGGTTGAATGCTTGCAGAAAGTGAAAGTGGAGAAAGGTAAAGAATTGGGCGCTGTTGGTAGGCGTGGATGGATCCTGTTGTCTGCATATAGAAAACAGCATCAGGAAAAGATACGTATGGTAACAAAAGTTCAGGAATTAGAGAGACAGTTGTGTGAGGTCCAGACTGCACTGGTTACAGCACAGTGTCAGAATAAGTTGTCAGTGGACAAATGTGATGGATATCAGCATGATGCAGACAAGTCTGCTGTATGTATAGAGCAGTACAAATACATGACTGATGGACTAGTGAATTGCGCTCCTGGTAATCTAATAAATAAGACACCACACACTGCGTGACATGGATTAAAATTTTGGCCACAGCAGCCCTTTATTTTAATAAGAAAAAACATCAATAAGAAAAAACAAGATTATCGGCCCAGAGATGTGGTTGTTATAAATCCCAGCCCCATATCCCCCTCCGCCGTGTACACCTAGCTCAAGGGGGAATCTGGGTATACCCCTTGATCATTTTCCTTGTGTCCGCTGAGCTCCTCCCCAGGGACCCATCTATTCCACTGTCCACTGAGCTCCTCCCCAGGGACCCATATTCCACTGTCCGCTGAGCTCTGGCCCAGGGACCCCATTAAAAACATAATTCTCCAACCAACAAAGAGGGGGTTTAAACAACCACATCCCGCCGCCGCCAAATGCTGCTGTAACATACAATATTAAAATGTTAATACAATATTAATATGTTGATATGACATTGTCAATTTGGATACATTACTGATAACAATTGATACAATACGATACAATACTAATAATGTTGATAAAATACCGATGATGTTGAATACCGATAACATTGTTAGAATATTGACAGTGTTGCAAAGTCCTGATATTGATACATTTCCCTTTATTATAGGGAGGGTGGGTGGGACAACTGCTTGTTCAGTCTTTAAGTCCAGGACAAAGGAATGACACCTTAACATGGGACCTATTTCTTATATGGCCCCTGCCCCCATCTCTCCTCCTGCTCGCCCACCACCACATTCCTTAGGTAAAAACCCCCATCCCTTACTCCTTAACCCTTTCCTGGATCTATCACTGCCTCAGTCATGTACGTTACGTCTATCTGCCTTCACTCTGCTTGACTGATGGACTAGTGAATTGCGCTCCTGGTAATCTAATAAATAAGACACCACACACTGCGTGACATGGATTAAAATTTTGGCCACAGCAGCCCTTTATTTTAATAAGAAAAAACATCAATAAGAAAAAACAAGATTATCGGCCCAGAGATGTGGTTGTTATAAATCCCAGCCCCATATCCCCCTCCGCCGTGTACACCTAGCTCAAGGGGGAATCTGGGTATACCCCTTGATCATTTTCCTTGTGTCCGCTGAGCTCCTCCCCAGGGACCCATCTATTCCACTGTCCACTGAGCTCCTCCCCAGGGACCCATATTCCACTGTCCGCTGAGCTCTGGCCCAGGGACCCCATTAAAAACATAATTCTCCAACCAACAAAGAGGGGGTTTAAACAACCACATCCCGCCAAGACTCGCTCTTGTGACACCTTACAAGAGTGAGTTCCTCCACAACTTAATGGCTCGTTCTACTCCTTCTTGTATTCCCAACATCCATATATCAATGCCAATGTCATTAAGATGTACCTTATCATCTCTCCAAAAATGTTCCTTTGTATTTTCCAGCATCTGGTGACGTATGGCCACCCCTCCGTTTTCCAACACAAATTTTGTTATTTTTTTATTAACCTTTATCCTTGTATTATTGATGCGAGCCACTGATCGCGCTGTTCTCCACATTTGTCTAGCTACTATATCCGACCAGACCCCCCACTGTTTCTGGGTAAGACCTCCATAAATTCAACATATCAAGCTTTATGTTCCTAACTAAATGTCTTGATGTTCTTATTGCTAAATCATTACCACCTAAATGGATAAGTAAGACGTCCGGGGGGCGGTAGAACTCCACATGATACTGGATTTCTTTTAACAGCTGATGCCACTGCATTCCCCTCTTTCCTATCCATGTCACCCGTGCCAAGGAACTGGGCAACCCCAACTGTTTGCCATTAGGCCTGACTGCTGCACGTAAGGCCCCCCAAAAAACAAATGAATGTCCCATGATCCAAACCAGGCATTGCTGTTCAGCTAAAACAAAAAACAAAACACACTTATCACACAATTGTCTAAATGAAGACACAACTACTATAAGATTACCACAATGTACACATATATATACATGTACGCCATTTATAATAAATGTAATCGAATGTAACTCTTAAATCTGCTCGATTCCCATCTCCCGATTTTTTTAACTATGTCAGGCTCTAAGCCCCATCTAGCAGCTTCTGTGGCTGCTCCTATCCTAAATGAGTGTGAAGTGAATGCATTTGGAGACTCTCCCAATATTGTCAGGCATTTTTTAAGAACTGCTGTGAATTGAAATTGTGACAATGACTTACAATCCTCATGAATTAGTAATGAACCTTGGATATTTGGCCTTCTTGAGACATAGTTTCTAAAACAGATGACCGGGCAGGCCCTGGACCCGCTTAAAGGAAACAATGTGATCCATTTTCCTCTACCCTGTTGATCAGTTTTTGACTTTGCCAGAAAACATTCCAATCTGTCTGTGTACTGATGCATGTCCTCAGCTTGTAGACCCCCACTTCTGGTGGAGCTACTCGCCACCAACTCGCTGATTCTAAAAGCGCCAAAAAAGGCCAGTGTGAATGCACAACTAAAGAGAAACACTTCAAAGGGACTGCTACAGACTCGGCCTAGTACACTCAGTATCTGCTGCAATAACTGGAAAGAAATCGGACGCCGTTTATCTCTGGTCTTCTTACAACTTTTCCTGTAACCCTTTAGGGCCTGCTTAACTAAAAAATGCTTTGTGTAATCAGTGAAGTCGTGCAACTTAAACCAAAAAGCTAATCCAGACATTTTACTATCAATACTGGACAATGAAGTACCATCCACAAAGGCCCTGCTAATGTAAAATAACAACAAGGAAACATTGTCATGTAACCTGGCATCATGTCCCACTAGAGCACACAAGTTTTCCCATTCCCTCCATGCTGACTGGTACCTCTGCCATGTGCTTACACCCACAGACCGTTCTATCAGAGCGTATGCGGTGTCACTGGCAGTGACCACAGAAAATCCGGACACTTCTTGCCTTGTACCTCTGCCATCGGGGCTAACGAACGGAATCTGTCCCACTGAAAACGAGACAGAGCATCAGCCACAGAATTGCAAACACCGGGGACATGCACAGCTGTAATCTGACAATTTGACTTTAAACAGCGCAGCACTAGATGACGCAGCAACGTAACAACAGGCAGGGAAGAAGCTGATTGTTTGTTGATGACTTCTACAACTCCCAAGTTATCACAATGAAATCTCACTTTTCGGTTTTGGAAAATATTGTACCAAATTTCACAAGCAACCACTATGGGGAACAATTCAAGGAGTACTAAGTTTCGTGTTAACCCATTGTTTCTCCAACTCTCTGGCCACCTATCTGCACACCACTGTCCCGAACAATATGCACCAAAACCAGTTGACCCCGCTGCATCAGTGTGGATGTCTAGATCAAAATTTGAAACCGGTGGTCTGATCCACAATGACCTCCCATTAAACTCCATTAAGAACTGTTCCCATACCGCCAGATCGTCCTTTAATGTTCTAGCCAGCCGCACAAAGTGATGTGGAAAGGTTATGCCTGAGGTAGCTGCAGCTAGGCGCCTACAAAAAACTCTACCCATTGGAATAATGCGACACGCAAAGTTCATTTTCCCTAACAGCGATTGTAGATCCTTTAATCTGATCTTACGGTGAGATCTAGCTTCTCTGACTGCCTCCAGCAGATCACTGACCTTGTCATCCGGTAATCTGCACTCCATTGCTTCACTGTCAATCAAAATTCCTAAAAACTTGATAAGTGTAGACGGGCCTTCTGTTTTATCTGATGCTAACGGTACTCCAAAACACTTAAAAACCGACTGAATCGCTGCCAATAATGAAGCACAAACAAATGACTTTGGTGGACCAATACATAGGAAATCATCTAGATAATGCAGGACAGAACGCACGCCGGCTTCCTTCTTTACTACCCACTCCAAAAATGTGCTAAATGATTCAAACAAGGAGCATGAGATGGAGCAGCCCATCGGTAAACACAAGTCTACATAAAACATTCCCTGCCACTGACAACCCAAGAGATGGAAGCTTTCTGGATGGACTGGTAAGAGTCTAAAGGCAGCTTCAATGTCTGTTTTTGCCATTAAAGCTCCTCTGCCGTACTTCTGAACCCATGCAATCGCTGTATCAAATGAAGTATACGAGACTGTGCAAAAGTTCCTGATCGATTCCATCATTAACTGAGCTTCCATGAGGGAAGGACAGATGATGGATCAGCCTAAACTTATTGGGTTCCTTCTTTGGGACCACCCCCAATGGAGAGACCCTTAAGTTTTCTATTGGCATTTTGGGGAATGGGCCTGCCATGCGGCCCAGGTCAATTTCTTTGTTTAGTTTTGTGGAGACAATGTGAGAATATGTATAAGCTGAAGCAAGGTTACGAGAACAGGTTAATGGGCCTGAAGTAGATGGGATCTTAAAACCTTCTGAGAAACCCTCCCCCAGCAATTGTGCTGCTTTTCTATCTGGGTACCTGCTTAGATAGCCCACCATCTCCCCGAGTCTAATTGGGGTTTCCCCCTTTTTGGTTAATCTCTGCTGTTGGGGTTTTATTTCGTGTAAAGCATTTTGATAGGCTATGGTTTCCACTACAGAAGCTGCATTCATGTTTGTACCTGCATGTGTTTCCGAATCTGCACTGGCTATCATTGAACTGCCAGCAGCAACCTTTTCTGTTTGCTGCCGACAATCCGATTGCTGATGATCTGCCGACATAGCCCTGAAAGGGCTGATTAACCCCACGTGGCCCTGTCATGAGACGCATCCATAAACTAATATCTTTGTGATCCCAACGAATCCCTTGGCGACCAGCCTTTCGTTGGCGAAACTGCTCATCATAGCGCAGCCATGCTAAACCTCCATACGCACGGTGCGCCTCCCCGATAGAATTCATGTAACAAAATAAGGCAGAGCAATGTTCAGGAGTTTTTTGGCCTATTACACTTGCTAATATGGCAAAGGCCTGGAACCAATTGCTAAATGTTTGGGGGATGAGACAATACCGTCTTTCTTGTTCCTCTCTTTTCCTCTCATCAAACCTTACTCTATCCAAGTTATATTTTTCTAAGGGCAATAATGAAAATATTTCCACATATTCGTCGGCCCAAATCTTCTCCCTAACCTCCTGTTTCAAATGAATTCCTAGAGGACCCTCAAAACATACATATAATTCTCCTTTTGCTGCATCAGATAATGGAACCCCTTGTGAAATTACTGCGTCCTCCTGTGTGTCTGGATCAGCACACGACTGACTTACCACCTCCGATGTCCGGCGACCCTTTCCACACCATGCAGCAATAGGAGAAGAAGTTATGGGTAAGCTAGACTGACTCAAAGCCTCCTTAACCCCGGACACTAATTGCTGTACTACTGAATTAAGATCCCATCCTACATTGCCGGGAACTGCACCCCAAACTGCGCCCACTGGATTCATTACAGGTGTTGTTACACTAGATATAGGACAAGAAAAAGTGTTCTCACCAATACCTGGCTGCGTCCTAGGTTGACCAGCCGTCCGTGACGTATTAGTTATAGTCTCTACAGCCCCTCCATTATTGAAGTGCTGCGTGCTGCTGCCCTCTAGTGGGCAGTCGTTATCTGTGTCATAGTCATTGTCTGGAATCTCTTCTGAGTCTTGTAGCTGTAGATTTCTTGCCGGACTCATATCCTGAGCCGGCCGAAGAAGTCTTTGTCTGGTTAAAGTACTTTTGCGCAGTTGTCTTTTTGGATTCCTGCCACTCCTCGTGTAATGAGAACCCGGATCCGGAAATGTTGTGTGTCCTAAGCCCGTCCCCCCGTGTTGGTTTATTTCCTGGGGTAAGGCCGTATGATGTCCTCTAGAATGATACAAAGTTTGTTGAGGAAGTTCTAAGGATCCATCGTGGGCTGTGGTCACGTCAGTTGTAGCTTGTGTGGCTGCTTCTCTGGCTGGCACCTCAGTAGAGCTGGACTTTCTCCTTGCACTTCTTGGTGTCTCTCTGGTTAGATGGTCGGGCTCTTTTCTCTGTCCTTTGTTATTCTTGTACTGTAGTTTCCTTCCTGGTTTGTAAGCAGGATCAGAGGCCGTGCTACGCTTTGCTCTTTTCCTAGGAGTAACGGAAGGACTTATGATCCTATTGTGAGTCCTATTGGCCATTTCAGAAGTTAGTCTCTCAGGAGGTCTTGATCTTCTTAGAGTTTGATGTTCAGAAAGTTCAGAAGGGACAGATGCTGTATCCCGGGCATTCTTCAGCAATTCGTCTAGCTGGGCCTGAATCCATTCGGGCCTACATGTCGAAGCCGCGGCCTGAACGCTCTTCAGCAAGGCATCCATACTGCTTGTTCAGTCTTTAAGTCCAGGACAAAGGAATGACACCTTAACATGGGACCTATTTCTTATATGGCCCCTGCCCCCATCTCTCCTCCTGCTCGCCCACCACCACATTCCTTAGGTAAAAACCCCCATCCCTTACTCCTTAACCCTTTCCTGGATCTATCACTGCCTCAGTCATGTACGTTACGTCTATCTGCCTTCACTCTGCTGAAAGAAGAGAGGGAAGGAGAATAGAAAGGAAGTAGCTTTGGCCATAGCCAGAGCAGGGTCAGAGGGGAACTCAGATGAAGGGAATGGTGAGGTACAGAACTCAACTGATTCTGAAAACGTCACCGATCCAGAACAGGAGGATGAACATGTCAGTGGAGAGAAGGAAAGTGAACCTCATCTTAACCCAATAAGAGTTCATCCTGTATACCATAGACAAGTTGTAGAAACAGCTAGAGGTAAACAGAACAGGAATATGGTAGAGGATTGCAGTCAGCTTCTTGATCGTTTTTCACAAAGGTCAAATGAACCTTTGATAGCTTGGATAGTCAGATTATGGGAGACGGGGGCTCATGGAGTACAGCTGGATGCTGTGGATGGCCCAAAGTTTGTTCAACTCAGCCATGAGCCTGTAGTGAAGGAAACATTTTGTTCCTTGATAGTTCAGCGACCACATGTGGTGTGTAGTATGATGGATGTTGTGGCTATGGCATTGCAGCATAAATACCCATCTGAGGCGGACTGGCCGCCTAATGAAAAACCATGGTTTACATTGAAAGATTGTGCTCGGAGATTGAAGGAGGAGGCTATGAAAAATGCTATTTCAGCAAGTGCATATGACAATTACATGCAAGTTGTTGTAAGTGTTTCTATTAGAAATTGTATCATTAGAAATGCCCCTGCAGCTTATAAACATGTCATGATGGCATTAATGGTAAATCAGACTGGGAAACCCATCTCCAATACATTGGAGGCGATCCGACAGTTAGAGGGTCTGGGAGAATGGGGTCCCAAACAGAGAGATCAGCTTAATTTTGAAGAACAGTGTAACAACGTCAAAAGTAGTACAAATCGTAGATCCCGTGTTACCAGGAGAGATATGTTTATGGCCCTGATAAAGGATGGTGTTCCCTGGGATAAAATAGACGGGATTAGTACTGACGAGATGTGGAAATTGTATCAAAAGAGAAAATTGTATCAAAGGAGAGGACTCAATAAAAAGTCAGGGGTTTCACATAATAAAAAGGGTGCAGCAAAAGATTCTGAATCTCCACAGCGCAGGCGAAGCAGGACACGGGGAGAAAGAGGGCCCACTTTCTCATCGTCACCAGCAAAGCCTATACCACCGGGGGTGTTGGATCTTTACGCTGAAGTCAAATGTTTGGTGCAGGAAATCAAAGCCCAACAGAAGAGGTTGTCATCATCTTCCACCAAGATGTCGCCATCTGAAATGGAAGATAGATGGGGGGAAATTGATAAGGGTAATATTGAGACCACAGAGGAGATTGCCGGTAATATTGAGACCACAGAGGAGATTGCCGGTAATATTGAGACCACAGAGGAGATTGCCGGTAATATTGAGACCACAGAGGAGATTGAAAAAGATAAGGGTAATATTGAGACCACAGAGGAGATTGAAAAAGATAAGGGTAATATTGAGACCACAGAGGAGATTGCCGGTAATATTGAGACCACAGAGGAGATTGCCGGTAATATTGAGACCACAGAGGAGATTGAAAAAGATAAGGGTAATATTGAGACCACAGAGGAGATTGCCACCAATACAGAATGTACAGAGATATGTAAAGAGATAAGTATTACAAAAGCCATTCCTGCTCATAAACAATACAGAGCCATCCAAATGTTCACAAAGGAGAGACTAGAAACCAGGAGAATCCCTGTGTTCAGTCTATTGGAAGGGCAATTATTTTTGCTATTGTTTGGTTGGTCATATATTTACATACCCATGCTGATAATTAATACAGCACAATATACCAATATGGTTGGTTAAATAGTGAGCTTTTTAGGCTGTCAAGTTAGATGTGAATCTTTTAGCATATGGATAATGGACTGGATAAAATTGTGTTTTGTGTATTATTTGAGCTTGTATTCTAATCATGTTTGTGCTTTCTTTTTAGACTGGAGACCAGAGTTTTACATGTTATTAGAGCAATCAGGCTAAAACAATGAAACAAGTAATCATCCCATTGTGATGAATGGGTATTGTATTTACCTAATGGTTGTTGTTTGTTTTATGTGTATGTTCAATCAGGACCACAGTAGGCTTGTAAATGCCATCTCAGTATGATGGTCTCATGGTCCAAAGGTCAGATTTGGCCTTCAACTGAACTCAGTTAATAAGAGAAGGGATAGATCAGGATTATTAATTAAGGTAATTCTAATGAATAGTGGAGACAGTGACATGTTAATCAGTTGATGGTACTGTCTATTTCTAAAATGTAGATAGTCAGAGGGAGGGCTCCTTCAGTTCTGCAGAGAAGATAAATGATTTGGATCTTCACATCCTATCAATGATTGTGCAAACATTTGGGTGAAACAATTGAGTGACAAAGGTCCTCCAGACCCTGCTGAAGTCATTGCTCGAGGAGCAGACAATGTGCTGACAGTTATGAAAACAAGAAAAGTGGGAATACATCCCAACTGACAGATGAGTAATATGTGTATTTTTGTCCCTTTAGATCAAACTCTGGAAATGTTGCATCATTGGCGCCACCATGGGCATGGATCTACTTCCGTCAGAAGCCAAGCAACCTTCAGACCGAAAACAGAGAGACCAACCATGGAAAATGTGGCCTTATTGAAAACCAAACAGAATCTATGGGTTTACCTGGCTCAGCTGATGAATACGAGCCATTTTTGTATAACAAAGACTACCAGTGATGACAATATATGAGAAACTTGTATCGAGGCGCTACTGACCCCTTTACATAAATGAAGACCTAGAAGAAGAAGATGTGACCCAAAACTTCATCTCCAATCTGTATTGTGCCTATATGAACTGCACTGGGGAACATTCTCTAACAGAAGAGATGATTGCCCTAAGGACTCAAAGGGTTACATGAGCTGATCTATCAGAGGACTTGTTAAAGCAAAATAGGCAGATGTCAACAATTAAAAATACAGAATAAGACAGGGCATAAACAGATTGCTATTATTTGTGTCTCTCATACAAATAAAAAATGCAAACGTATGAGGGCAGGAAATAATATGAGATTAACAATATAATGACTGTTTCATTATATACAAAAAATGTAAAATTGTTAACGAAATCATAGATACAAGGATTATCTATAATAATTGTAGGAACACTCACTGTAGCAGCATATGCAGCTAAAGCAATAGGACGATTCTCTTGTTTGGTGGCTATATTTATCACAAGTAGAGATGGATTTATACTAGATTAATTACATTACACAAGATAATGGTAGATGGTGGGAATGTGTATTTTCTTAGTTACCTCATTATATATATTAGGAGTAATTTTTGCTATTGTGCATGCATTGCTTTGTGTTGTTGTATCATCCGCTAAAACTATGCCGTTAGGGTATGGGACATTGTATAAATAATGTATGGCTCAAAATAGCCAAGGGTGGAATGTATTGCAAATATAAAAATGGCTATTTTTTGAGTCTATACATTATGTTAAACTAGAACATATTGATTAGTCAGACAGACAAAGTGTACATGGTTACAAAATCTTGTATATACTTAAGGATTTCTGTGTGTTTGTCTTGAATATACAGACAAACAATATATCCATTTACCTAGCTCAAATACCTGATGTGTATTCTTGGGAGACTTGAATGCTGTGGGTTTATTACCCCATTGTCTGATGTGTGGTGTATCTCTGGTTCATCTATGCCCAATGACTGGCCATCAAAGGGCATGGATCAATAAGACTACAACACATTAACTTTAAGGCTTGTAATATTGTTCAAGCCTTTTTAAGATCAGCTGAAGTATAGCACAGACAGAAGCTCGTGTTTCCTGCACCGTGAGACGTCCGGTCAGTGATGTCCAGGAGTCTCTGTCTATGTCATGCTTCTCTGACTTCCAGACAGATGATGTCCAAAGCTCCTTGGTGATGTAAGTATATTTAACTGTACTTAACCTTTGTATGTTCAATATACAAAAGTGTACGCAATATCATATTTTTCCTTTAAGTTTGTATTTCATATTAACCTTTATAATAAAATTACTTATTTGCCTTCTTTAAAGCTGTATCTGAACCTTAGTGTTAAAAATATTAGCAAAACACTTGTATACAATGTGCAGTGTTGGTGTGCAGCTTGTATACAATGTGCAGTGTGTAGCTTGTATACAATGTACAGTGTCGGTGTGCAGCTTGTATACAATGTGCAGTGTCGGTGTGCAGCTTGTATACAATGTGCAGTGTCGGTGTGTAGCTTGTATACAATGTGCAGTGTTGGTGTGCAGCTTGTATACAATGTGCAGTGTGTAGCTTGTATACAATGTACAGTGTCGGTGTGTAGCTTGTATACAATGTACAGTGTCGGTGTGTAGCTTGTATACAATGTGCAGTGTTATGCCTGCTTTACACGCTTCAATAAATCTTTCAATCCGTCGTCGGGGTCAAGTTGTAAGTGACGCACATCCTGCATCGTTCGTGACGTATTTGCGTGTGGCACCTACGTGCGATCAAGTTTGAACGCAAATACGGTGATTGCATACACGTCGTTTATTCCTCATACATTGGACGTTTTGTTGTATGAACCTAGTGAATTGAAACGTGTGACATCCCTCATACGATTTTGATGTCTGATGCTATGTGCGCAGGTGTGCGCTCTGCACCGCAGCTTAAAAAAGGTCTGCTTCAGAGCGCAGCTGAAAAGCTGAAGCGCCTCACAATGTCTGTCATTCACTAATCTCTGTCAGTCGGTCACTATCTCTGTCCCTCACTCTCTGTCCATGTCAGTCTATCCCCCTCTCTCATACTCACCGATCCCAGATGCGGCGCTGCACGGCGTTCACACTGCTCCGGCGGCTTTTACTATTTTGAAAAAGCCGGCCGCCCATTAAACAATCTCGTATTCCCTGCTTTCCCCGCCCACCGGCGCCTAAGATTGGTTGCAGTGAGACACGCCCCCACGCTGAGTGACAGGTATCTCACTGCACCCAATCACAGCAGCCGGTGGACGTGTCTATACTGTGCAGTGAAATAAATAATTTAAAAAAACGGCGTGCGGTCACCCCCAATTTTAAAACCAGCCAGATAAAGCCATACGGCTGAAGGCTGGTATTCTCAGGATGGGGAGCTCCACGTTATGGGGAGCCCCCCAGCCTAACAATATCAGCCAGCAGCCGCCCAGAATTGCCGCATACGTTAGATGCGACAGTTCTGGGACTGTACCCGGCTCTTCCCGATTTGCCCTGGTGCGTTGGCAAATCGGGGTAATAAGGAGTTAATGGCAGCCCATAGCTGCCACTAAATCCTAGATTAATCATGTCAGGCGTCTCCCCGAGATACCTTCCATGATTAATCTGTAAGTTACAGTAAATAAACACACACACACCCGAAAAATCCTTTATTAGAAATAAAAAACACAAACATATACCCTGGTTAACCACTTTAATCAGCCCCAAAAAGCCCTCCATGTCCGGCGTAATCCAGGATGATCCAGCGTCGCTTCCACTGCAGCTGCATGGAGGTGACCGGAGCTGCAGCAGACACCGCCGCTCCGGTCACCTCCACGCAGCTAATGAAGACAACCGCGCGATCAGCTGCTGTCACTGAGGTTACCTGCTGGGGATCGGGGATCGGTGAGTATGAGAGAGGGCTGCTAACTTCAGTCACTTAGGAGATTAGCGGTCACCGGTGAGTCCTTCACGGGTGACCGCTAATCAGGACGCGTCACAGACAGAGCCGCAGCATGACAATGAAGTCGGGTGAAGTTAACCCGAGTTCATTCTGATCGTGCGGCTCTTTCTGTGTCTGCTGTCAACTGCCATTCAGCTCTGCTACATGGCTGTCTGTGTCTGCTGTCATCTGCCATTCAGCTCTGCTACATGGCCCTGTCTGTGTCTGCTGTCATCTGCCATTCAGCTCTGCTACATGGCTGTCTGTGTCTGTTGTCATCTGCCATTCAGCTCTGCTACATGGCTGTCTGTGTCTGCTGTCAACTGCCATTCAGCTCTGCTACATGGCTGTCTGTGTCTGTTGTCATCTGCCATTCAGCTCTGCTACATGGCTGTCTGTGTCTGCTGTCATCTGCCATTCAGCTCTGCTACATGGCTGTCTGTGTCTGCTGTCAACTGCCATTCAGCTCTGCTACATGGCTGTCTGTGTCTGTTGTCATCTGCCATTCAGCTCTGCTACATGGCTGTCTGTGTCTGCTGTCATCTGCCATTCAGCTCTGCTACATGGCTGTCTGTGTCTGCTGTCATCTGCCATTCACCGTCACCGCTGCTACATGGCTGTCTGTGTCTGCTGTTAGCGGCCATTCAGCTCTGCTACATGGCCCTGTCTGTGTCTGCTGTCATCTACCATTCAGCTCTGCTACATGGCTGTCTGTGTCTGTTGTCATCTGCCATTCAGCTCTGCTACATGGCCCTGTCTGTGTCTGCTGTCATCTGCCATTCAGCTCTGCTACATGGCTCTGTCTGTGTCTGCTGTCATCTGCCATTCAGCTCTGCTACATGGCTGTCTGTGTCTGCTGTCATCTGCCATTCACCGCTGCTACATGGCTGTCTGTGTCTGCTGTCATCTGCCATTCAGCTCTGCTACATGGCTCTGTCTGTGTCTGCTGTCATCTGCCATTCAGCTCTGCTATAAGGCTGTCTGTGGCTGCTGTCATCTGCCATTCACCGCTGCTACATGGCTGTCTGTGTCTGCTGTCATCTGCCATTCAGCTCTGCTACATGGCTGTCTGTGTCTGCTGTCATCTGCCATTCAGCTCTGCTATAAGGCTGTCTGTGTCTGCTGTCATCTGCCATTCAGCTCTGCTACATGGCTGTCTGTGTCTGCTGTCATCTGCCATTCAGCTCTGCTACATGGCTGTCTGTGTCTGCTGTCATCTGCCATTCAGCTCTGCTACATGGCTGTCTGTGTCTGCTGTTAGCGGCCATTCAGCTCTGCTACATGGCTGTCTGTGTCTGCTGTCAGCGGCTATTCAGCTCTGCTACATGGCTGTCTGTGTCTGCTGTCATCTGCCATTCAGCTCTGCTACATGGCTGTCTGTGTCTGCTGTCAGCGGCCATGTAGCAGAGCTGAATGGCAGATGACATAGTAAAAACGCATCCCTACACATTACACACGCTTGGCAAGTCAATAAATAAAAAAAAAAAAAAGGGTGCCCGATGCATACGTCACAGAGCACATGATCTAAAGGATCGCACACAAAATGGATCAATTTAACATAGACTACTAACGCTCGTGTGACAGCAAATGAACGACCTACGTGCGATCTCATTAGATCGCATATGCGACCCGGGCGTGTCACATCGCATACGAGATCGCATACCTAATTGTAAGGTGTAAAGCTGGCTTTAGTGTGCAGCTTGTATACAATGTACAGTGTCAGTGTGCAGCTTGTATACAATGTACAGTGTCAGTGTGCAGCTTGTATACAATGTACAGTGTCAGTCTGCAGCTTGTATACAATGTACAGTGTCAGTGTGCAGCTTGTATACAATGTACAGTGTCAGTGTGCAGCTTGTATACAATGTACAGTGTCAGTGTGCAGCTTGTATACAATGTACAGTGTCAGTCTGCAGCTTGTATACAATGTACAGTGTCAGTGTGCAGCTTGTATAACAGTGTAAATAACACACAGCCATTAATGTCTAACCTGTTGGCAACAAAAGTGAGTACATCCTTAAGTGAAAATGGCCAAACTGTGTCCTTGGTGTAAATATTTTGTGTGGTCGCCATTATTTTCCAGCTCGGCCTTAATTCTCTTGGGCCTGGAGGTCACTAGAGCTTCACAGGATCCTCTTCATCCTCCATGATAACATCCCGGAGTTACAGACCTTGCGCTCCTCCATCTTCTATCTGAGGAGGCCCCACAGACGCTCCATAGGGTTTAGGTCTGGAGACGCTCGGCCAGTCCAGCACCTTCTCCCTCAGTTTCTGTGGTCTTGGAGGTGTTTGGGGTGGTTATGTTGGAATATGAATGGTGGGGATCCTGCTCTGTTTCAGTATTTTACAGTGTAGGCAGCACTTATGCAGCCCCAAACCATGACCCTCCACCACCATGCCTGACTGTAAGCGGGACACACTTGTCTTTGTCCTCCTCTCCTCAAGCCGCAACACACTGACAACATCTGAGCCAAATAAATTCCTCTTGGTCTCATCAGACTGAGGACGGTTCCAGTAATCCATATCCTTAGGCGGGCTTTGCACGTTGCGACATCGCAAGCCGATGCTGCGATGTCGCACGCGATTGTCCCCGCCCCCGTCGCAGGTACGATATCGTGTGATAGCTGGCGTAGCGAACATTATCGCTACGCCAGCTTCACACGCACTCACCTGCCCTGCGACCGTCGCTCTGGCCGGCGACCCGCCTCCTTCCTAAGGGGGGCGGGTCGTGCGGCGTCATAGCGACGTCACACGGCAGGCGGCCAATAGCGGCGGAGGGGCGGAGATGAGCAGGATGTAAACATCCCGCCCATCTCCTTCCTTCCGCATATCCTACGGAAGCCGCGGTGACGCCGGTAGGACATGTTCCTCGCTCCTGTGGCTTCACACACAGCGATGTGAACGAGGAACAACATCGGACCGTCGCGTCAGCGTAATTATGGATTACGCCGACGCTGCACCGATGATACGATTACGACGATTTTGCGCTCGTTAATCGTATCATCTAGGCTTTACACAGTACGATGTCGCATGCGATGCCGGATGTGCGTCACTTTCAATTTGACCCCACCGACATCGCACCTGCAATGTCGTAGTGTGCAAAGCCGCCCTTAGTCTGCTCGTCTTCAGCAAACTGTTTGCAACTTTATTGTGCATCATCTGCAGCTCCGTCTCAGGGTGGTGACAATCTTCTTATAGCCTCGGCCATCTTTATGTAGAGCAACATTTCCTTTTTTTCTGATCCTCAGAGAATTCTTTGCCATGAAGAGCCATGCTGAACTTCCAGTGACCAGTATGAGAGAGTGTATGAGGGGTGTATCTGGAGCGGAGCGGGGGCAGAGCAAGGGCACGGCTGCATCCCCCCCATTGAGTTCAGCCCATCTGACGACATTTTCTATTCTGGAAATGCTGCTCCAGCCCAAAGAATACAACATTTCCAGCATCGGAAGTCATAGCGCCACTGACTAAAGGCGTGGAATTCATTGACCAGCGTGGAGCTGTGCAGACCGGCTTAGCACGAGGCGTCAGTCTTTATGAATCGGCCCCTGCATGTTTCTGGAGAGTCTGGGTGACAACTACATTGACAGCTCCCATAGAAGTCCCAACTTCCAGGCATCTCCGGTCCCCGCAGAACATCTGACTCCAGTTTGTAGCTTCCATGCATTGATGGACCTGGTCTACAGAGAACTGGAAGATGGCAGAAGCCCCCGCAGCCCTAGCGCTGTGCCCATCTGGTACACACTGTGCCCTATGGGGCATCACGTGTTTTATCTATCGCTGCCCCGTAAGTAGGAAGGACCTGTGAAATGGAGACGTTTGGCAGCTGCAAACATGTCAGAAGGTGAAAGGTTAAACTAGAAAACGGCTGTTAGAGGTCAACAATTTGCCAGAAGAGGACAAGCAGCTATCCAGTATTAGCAGCAGCTAGAGGCAAAGGGAGGAGCTACAGGGAAAGGCTAGAGGCAGAGGGAGGAGCTAGAGGCAGAAGGAGGAGCTAGAAGCAGAGGGAGGGGCTAGAGGGAAAGGCTAGAGGCAAAGGGAGGGGCTAGAGGCAGAGGGAGGAGCTAGAGGCAGAGGGAGGGGCTGGAAGCAGAAGGAGGAGCTAGAAGCAGAGGGAGGGGCTAGAGGGAAAGGCTAGAGGCAAAGGGAGGAGCTACAGGGAAAGGCTAGAGGCAGAGGGAGGAGCTAGAGGCAGAAGGAGGAGCTAGAAGCAGAGGGAGGGGCTAGAGGGAAAGGCTAGAGGCAAAGGGAGGAGCTACAGGGAAAGGCTAGAGGCAGAGGGAGGAGCTAGAATCAGAGGGAAAGGCTAGAGGCAGAGGGAGGAGCTAGAGTGAAAGGCTAGAGGCAGAGGGAGGGGCTAGAGGCAGAGGGAGGAGCTAGAAGCAGAGGAAGGGGCTAGAGGGAAAGGCTAGGGGCAGAGGGAGGGGCTAGAGGCAGAGGGAGGAGCTAGAGGCAGAGGGAGGGGCTGGAATCAGAGGGAAAGGCTAGAGGCAGAGGGAGGAGCTAGAGTGAAAGGCTAGAGGCAGAGGGAGGGGCTAGAGGCAAAGGGAGGAGCTAGAAGCAGAGGGAGGGGCTAGAGGGAAAGGGAGGATCTAGAGGCAAAGAGAGGAGCTACAGGGAAAGGCTAGAGGCAGAGGGAGGAGCTATAGGCAGAGGGAGGAGCTAGAAGCAGAGGGAGGAGCTAGAGGCAAAGGGAGGAGCTACATGGAAAGGCTAGAGGCAGAGGAAGGAACTAGAGGGCAAGGCTAGAGGCAGAGGGAGGAGCTAGAGGCAGAGAGAGGAGCTAGATGGAAAGGCTAGAGGCAGAGGGAGGAGCTAGAGGGAGGAGCTAGAGGGAAAGGCTAGAAGCAGAGGGAGAAGCTAGAGTCAAAGGGAGGAGCTACATGGAAAGGCTAGAGGCAGAAGCTAGAGGCAGAGGGAGGAGCTAGAGGGAAAGGCTAGAGGCAGAGGAAGGAACTAGAGGGCAAGGCTAGAGGCAGAGGGAGGAGCTAGAGGCAGAGAGAGGAGCTAGAGGGAAAGGCTAGAGGCAGAGGGAGGAGCTAGAGGGAGGAGCTAGAGGGAAAGGCTAGAAGCAGAGAAAGGAGCTAGAGGCAGAGGGAGGGGCTAGAGGCAAAGGGAGGAGCTACAGGGAAAGGCTAGAGGCAGAGGGAGGAGCTAGAGGCAAAGGGAGGAGCTACAGGGAAAGGCTAGAGGCAGAGGGAGGAGCTAGAGGCAGAGAGAGGGGCTAGAGGGAAAGGCTAGAGGCAGAGGGAGGAACTAGAGGGAAAGGCTAGAGGCAGAGGGAGGAGCTAAAGGGAAAGGCTAGAGGCAGACGGAGGAGCTACAGGCAGAGGGAGGAGCTAGAGGCAGAGGGAGGAGCTAGAGGGCAAGGCTAGAGGCAGACGGAGGAGCTAGAGGCAGAGGGAGGAGCTAGAGGCAGAGGGAGGAGCTAGAGGGAAAGACTAGAGGCAGAGGGAGGAGCTAGAGGGAAAGGCTAGAGGCAGAGGGAGGAGCTAGAGAGAAAGGCTAAAGGCAGAGGGAGGAGCTGGAGGCAGAGGGAAGAGCTAGAAGCAGAGGGAAAAGCTAGAAGCAGAGGGAGAGGCTAGAGGGCAAGGCTAGAGGCAGAGGGAGGAGCTAGAGGGCAAGGTTAGAGGCAGAGAGAGGAGCTAGAGGCAGAGGGAGGAGCTAGAGGGAAAGGCTAGAGGCAGAGGGAGGAACTAGAGGGCAAGGTTAGAGGCAGAGGGAGGAGCTAGAGGGAAAGGCTAGAGGCAGAGGGAGGAGCTAGAGGCAGAGGGAGGAGCTAGAGGGAAAGGCTAGAGGCAGACGGAGGAGCTAGAGTCAGAGGGAGGAGCTAGAGGGAAAGGCTAGAGGCAGACGGAGGAGCTAGAGGCAGAGGGAGGAGCTAGAGGGAAAGACTAGAGGCAGAGGGAGGAGCTAGAGGGAAAGGCTAGAGGCAGAGGGAGGAGCTAGAGGGAAAGGCTAGAGGCAGAGGGAGGAGCTAGAGGGAAAGGCTAGAGGCAGAGGGAGGGGCTAGAGACAGAGGGAGGAGCTAGAGGGAAAGACGAGGCAGAGGGAGGAGCTAGATGGAAAGGCTAGAGGCAGAGGGAGGAGCTAGAGGGAAAGGCTAGAGGCAGAGGGAGGAGCTAGAGGGAAAGGCTAGAGGCAGGGGGAGGGGCTATAGACAGAGGGAGGAGCTAGAGGGAAAGGCTAGAGGCAGAGGGAGGAGCTAGAGGACAAGGCTAGAGGCAGAGGGAGGAGCTAGAGGGCAAGGCTAGAGGCAGAGGGAGGAGCTAGAGGCAGAAGGAGGAGCTATAGGCAGTGGGTGGAGCTAGCGGCAGAGCCCCTCCTCCTTTATCTCCATAGAATCTCATGAGCACCAGCCGTAATCTCTCAGTAATGGGAAAGTCGTCACTGAATACAGATTGTCCCTCAGAAGTGAGGCTTGTGATAATGGCCGATCAGTTCTGGGGGAGAAAGAAGCAGCTTCCCTGATGAGATTATTACTAGGGATGATTGAATACCTAAATATTCGCCTTCGCGAATATACGACGAATAGGTCGGCACTAGTCGACTATTCGCAAATATTCGATGCGCAATATAAGTCTATGGGAAACTCGAGTAATTTCATGTTGGACCTTACAGCGAGCTGTGGTGACTGAGGAAAGGGCTTCCATGGATGGGAAAGGCCAGGAAGAGTATGGGCACAGTCTCTCCCCTCCCCCGCTGCGTGTACATTTCCAGGCTGACTCCCGATCGCATGACTCCAATGCCCGCCCATAATCGCAATGAAATTGAAAGTATCGGAGCGATGTAGTTCTGTCCGTCGGATACGGAATAGTGGCGAATACATTCGCTCACCCATAATTATTACACAGCGTCATATTTTCATATGCGCTATTGATTTATGACATAAGAATTAATATTTCGTTACACTTTAAAGAATTCCAAAGTGTTACAATAATGTAATAATAGCTGAACTAGTCTTCAGTCATACATTCCCGGAGGCCGGGGCTTCTATGGGGCCCCTGGAGAATTGGGGCAGTATCAGTGTGGCTCTGTCCCCTCACTGTTCACATATACGCGTCCCCATTGGGCAAACCTTACAAATTCACTTTCCCCGAGTATAGTGGAGACTGTAATCAGGATCACATTTCACCTGCGAATGGCCGCTCGTCAGGTGAGACGTTCTGAAGAAGCTGTGATTGTTCTTGGCAGCACATTGTCCTGTATAATAGATAAAACATGGCGTTATGTGCAGAGAACAATGGCTGTACAGATGGTTGTGTGCAGGAGGCCGCTCTGTATCGGCTTGTACGGCTGTCCGCTGTTTAATGGCCGCCATCAGCCGCTCTCAATGTCCCGCAGGTGCATTGCCCAGGCTCTGACCCCTCAGACCAGTTTGTGCTAATGGCCGTGTGATCTGACATCGGCTGGAATCTGATGGTGCAGATGTCTGATTACGCCTGATCCTGATCTGACCGCTCAGTCTCCTGTGTAACGCCCGGTAGACAATGTGTGGCATTACAGATTATGCCTCTGTTCACACCATCCATTCTGCTTTTGCTGCCCATTTTGTAAACATTGCAGCTTTAAAACATTTTTTGAAAGTTGCAGCCAAAAAAAACAAGTTGCCCAATGTATCATGTGAACGAACCCTAAAGGGGCATCGGCCTCTGGATTATGACAGAAGAGAAATGGGAAAATATTCTAGAAAATACATTTATGTCTAAAACAAAACGTCCTTCTTTAATTTTCTCCTGGAGAGTAGTCAGGGTCAGGCCCGAATGAAGGCAGCTCCAAAGGGACCATTAAACTGGGCCTAAGGCCTGCGACACACATCCGTGGCGCCGGCACGTGTTTGTCATTTTTTACACGTACCGGCGGCACGGAGACACGTTCAGCAATGCTACCCTATTGTAGCAGGCACACACACGTAAAACCACATGGAACGTGTGTCCGTGTGCGTTTGTACGTGTGTGCGTTTTTCAAAGCGCTGACATGTCAGTGTTTTCTCCCGCAGCACGGGTGTCACACGGCCCGCACCCGTACCACACGAGTGTAGTGTGGATGCGGTCCCGTGTGACATGCGCCGGAGAAAACACACGTGTCAGTGAAAAAACCCAAAACATTAACTCACCTTCTCCAGCCCTCCTGTCTCTGCCGCTGCTGCCTCTTGCTGCCGACCCCCGCTCATTAATCTCATAGAATATTCACTTCACTGCCTGGCAGCAGCAGCAGCGGGAGACGGGAGGGCTGGAGACCGAGGATCAGCACCACGGACAGCAGCGCGGACATCAGGAAGGACCAGGTGAGTATAATAATTACCGGTTCTACGTGTGCTATCGCGGATAGCACACGTAGAACACACGTGTCCCGCACGTACCAGAGACACGTACTTACCTGCACGCAACACGCAGGGGAAATACGTGTCTCTCGGCACATGCGTGATTTTCACGTGAGTGTGGCAGAGGCCTAAAAGTGAGGGATGGAGCCTGGTGAGACCCTACTCCAGGGCCATAGTGACCCCAGCACCATAAGGAGTCCGCTTCTGTGGCTGCATTTTAGTCCATGTAACAAGATCATTGCAGAATGCTTCTATTGATCTGATGTGCACATTATCTGACCAAAAATGGAAATCAGGACAGAGTGGGCTCATAACTCCACACCACGGTCACATCATCGGATCCACGGCCGCACCTGCTGCTTCCACTTCACTTCCCACCAATGCATCTCCTGCTCGCTGCAGACACAGCCGGACAATGTCCATCTGTCATCTCTACAGGGGCAGCAGCTGTATATAGATCAGCTCACCCCCTACACGCGGGTACAGACCCCGGACATCCATATCTGACATTACTGCTCACATTAGATAAAGCGAATTCACACGCGGCACGGTAGTTACACACGTTTTGTCATCTGTGACTTCTAAGTTATCTTCCAAAAAGAAAAAGTGCTATAATCAGTCGTGTGTGAACTCATGCTAATAATGGCAGCAACTAGGACCGAACACTAGATAATGGTCACAGCAGACAATATGGAGAATATGGCGATTGCCGGCTGCACTCACCTAACACTGCAGATCCAGAGCCCCAAGGCAAGGTAGATCCAGAGCACCAAGGCAAGGTAGATCCAGAGCCCCAAGGCAAAGTAGATCGAGAGCACCAAGGCAAGGTAGATCCAGAGCCCCAAGGCAAGGTAGATCCAGAGCCCCAAGGGAAGGTAGATCCAGAACACCAAGGCAAGGTAGATCCAGAGCCCCAAGGCAAGGTAGATCCAGAACACCAAGGCAAAGTAGATCCAAAGCACCAAGACAAAGTAGATCCAGAGCGCCTGTAACGCCTGCCTGGATCCACAGACTCAGACTGGCTGTAATGGACAGTCTAGAGGTAAGCGACTCACCAAGCAGGACCCCCAGAACCCTAAACCCTTTAACCCCTATACAGGGATTTGGAATTACACAGGGCCCCGGTTATCACTACCTGTGGAAGGCTGCAGTCCGATGAGAGTAGTCGTCAGGCAGGGTCACACCAGGAATTGCAGAACAGGGACAGAATCGGCAGGCAAGGACGTAATCATAAAACAAAACAGAGGTCAAAACCGGATTGTGCAGCGAGGTACATAAACAGCAGGCAGGAGGGTAGTCAGAAAACACGCAGAAGTCAGAACACCAGAATCACTAAACAGAACAGAGCGGGGCAGAAACCAGGAATACAGAACTATCTCTGGCAGTGGTCAGCAGATAGGAGGGGGAATAAGAAGGGTGTGGTGTCTTCCCATTGGTTGTAGCTGAGTGATGAGTAACTTCAGCTGGAAGACACACACCACCTACAGTCAGCCAGTGGTACTGCAGATCCCAAGGAAACCCAGTCCAGTGAATGAGCGGAGCCTGCGCCCACCAGTGCCGCTGGTATCCACTCCTCTCCTATCACCAGCACTATCCACATCAGGAACACGGCATCGCCTGGTGATCAAAGAAGAAGTCGCAGGAGCGGACTCCGGTGGTGACGTAACAGCGCCAAGGCAAGGTAGATCCGGAGTCCCAAGGCAAGGTAGATCCGGAGTGCCAAGGCAAGGTAGATCCAGTTCGCCAAGGCAAGGTAGATCTGGAGGTGCTGCACAGAAAGTGACAACAAGACTGGTGCCGTGATGGAGGTGCTGCTGAGTGAATTGCCAGCAGATTGATGTCAGAAATGGCAACTAAGTGCCGCAAAAGTAAACCAGTTGTCACAACCGTCAAATGTGTATCCCTAAGGGCTTTTCTTCTTGTGTACAAACCCTTTAAGTCATGTGATTCATCTGTAATCACTAATCAGCCCAAAAAAAAAGCTACCAAAAATGCAAGTCACATGGATGACCAGAGGAGAAAACCTCCATAAACTCCCTGATAAATGACATACATACAGCGTGCTCCCATTTTAATAAAGAAGTCACAAGCACAAAATTCTCCTTGAATAAGGTTCCTACTGATTTTAGTGAGAACATTTCGGATTGAATGTGCTGTTCTTTTTTCTAGAAGATGGACCAGGGTCAGGATGGAAGTATGGTCCAAATATCGTACCTAAAAAAAGAAAAAATACAGGATGAGAATAAGAAAGGGGAGTGGGGGATGTTCCCAAGAGAAAGGCAAGAAGTCGATGTAGTGGAAGGTGACCGTTACAAGGGAGCAGGTCGTCGGCCTAACTACCGCATGAGAGGCGACTGGGCGGTATGACGGCGGCACTCTACTAAAGGCCGGACATGCTCAGCCTGGCAACTTACTGCTTAACAGAGCAGAAAGCTTCTTAGTGACCATGGACCAAGACAGGCATCACTCTCGAGATGTCACATTTTAAGATTTTCTGGGCACAAGCAATATAGTTTAATAAAAGTTTGTTTTGTGGCCAGAAATACAGTGCCTTGCGAAAGTATTCAGACCCCTTGAATTTCTCAACCTTTTCCCACATTTCAGGCTTCAAACATAAAGATAAAAAATTTCAGTTTTCAGTTATTTATTTTTTTAAAAGTTTAAAATAAGCAATAAATTTCCTTCCTCTTCACAATTGTGTCACTTGTTGTTGATTCTTCACCAGAACTTTAACATTTTATCTTTATGTTTGAAGCCTGAAATGTGGGAAAAGGTTGAAAAATTCAAGGGGCCTGAATACTTTCGCAAGGCACTGTATATTACAAATCATAGCATGTCCAGGGATAAATGGGATTGTCTGTAATGCAAAGACTCCCACAGGCTTTTAATAAGGTTACGACCTGTAGGGAAATTAGTTCATGTGATCCCAGAACTTATGAACATCGGGCAAAGCCTCGGTCACCAATTGATACGTGTCTCCTAAGGTTTGGCAGCTTCTAAAACACGTAAAAGGCATGGTCATTGCCACCCTGCACTGGAGAAAAGGGGTCGGCCACATTGTCTTTATTTTATACATGTACAACAGGGACATGATTTTGTGGATTCCAAGGAAGCCAATGTGGGGGCCTCATATTGAATGGATCATTCTCATTATATGACACTGGTAAACATGGAAATCTCTTGTAAAATCAAGCATCTTTTCATGTACATGTTATTAAAAATACAAATAAAATAAAAAGACAAAAAATGTTATTGTATACTGTTTGTTGGCTAGGTTACCAACCACCACTGCAGGGCATCAGAAGTGTCCGGTCTCCTAGGTAAGGAGCACAGTTCTTATTAGCTCTTTTCTATAGAGATAGTCAGATCGGTAGAGCCAACCATTGGCTCCTGATCTCGGCCAGCCTCTGCTGGACCCAACCGTTGGCTCCTGATCTCGGCCAGCCTCTGCTGGACCCAACCGTTGGCTCCTGATCTCGGCCAGCCTCTGCTGGACCCAACCGTTGGCTCCTGATCTCGGCCAGCCTCTGCTGGACCCAACCGTTGGCTCCTGATCTCGGCCAGCCTCTGCTGGACCCAACCGTTGGCTCCTGATCTCGGCCAGCCTCTGCTGGACCCAACCGTTGGCTCCTGATTTCGGCCAGCCTCTGCTGGACCCAACCGTTGGCTCCTGATCTCGGCCAGCCTCTGCTGGACCCAACCGTTGGCTCCTGATCTCGGCCAGCCTCTGCTGGACCCAACCGTTGGCTCCTGATCTCGGCCAGCCTCTGCTGGACCCAACCGTTGGCTCCTGATCCCGGCCAGCCTCTGCGCATTAGCCGCCGCTGCTTCCATCATCCAGTTTTGGACAGTGGTGCAACAATGCAACTTTGTGACATGTCAGTCAATCACGAGTGCACCGGCTCCATTCCCAAATTTCCCCTCAAGCAGGAAGATGAGAAGTAAGACCGCGACGCTCTCCCCAAAGGAGAAGATAAGACCCCATTAACACTTCTGGTGGCTGTAATTTGAGTAGAACTTGTGAAGTAATTATATGACGATGTGACAAAGAGATAAGAAAATCATTTTCTATATATGTAAAAGAACATAATGGATGCTGCAATGCTTCTGCAGGAAATGGTGACAAATGCAAACTTCACATTGATTCAGCCTAAATTCAGGAAAGAAAGGAAAAACGTGCAATGAAATTCAATGAAAGGCTCGAAGAATTTTCTAGAATGTGGAGTAATGGAAGCAAACAGTTTCTGTAATGAGTCTATGGTCATTTACTTATGTGCGGTGCACACTCCTCCTCAGTGAGTGGTTTCAGGATGATTTGCCCTTATTACACTATAATAAGGCCATTATGCGGAGACTGCAGGGAAGATTTACATACCGGAGAGGAAGAACCTATTATAGGGACATCATGCACCGAGTCAGCTGGAAACACCGCCCAAACCTTTGCTCCATTGTGTGCTGATATCTGATTATTCTACTCCAGAGCAATCATTTCATGCTGTCATCTGGTAGGATGTGGGCAGCGAGTTCAGCACCGAGGGCACGGCCCTCCCCGGGCTCCGACCTCTCGGGTCTCCTTATTTCCCTAGTAGAATGGATGATCTTAGGGGCTATAATTTGGGCAGGGTCATGTTCTGCTGGTGACCATCCCTACAACTACTTGCATGTGTTGGGCCAGGTACAAGCGGCTCCTGTGCACGCTGTGAAACGGCGTGCGACTAACAGTGGCCACAGTCAGAGAACCTGCCGAGCCATCACCATAGGCATTTATTGTAAGGAAATGTATAGCGCCTAGTATGTGGCTCTTTGCAGTAGCCCTCTGTGTAGGAAACCACAAGCCATGAACCAGCTACATGGAGCCAGAAAGAAATGGAGGTCTGTGAAATCAGTGACCTCACATGAGGTGAGGTCACTGGGTTTAAAGAGGTCATCTAAGGTCAGGTTACCTGCGGTCACAGGTGGGGTACTATGGGAACCTCCAGCTGTGACCGCAAATAAACTGAGTGACGACACCACTCATCACTGCAGCTCCGTCAATCTTTGCTTGAAGTCCACAGTGTACGGACATGTTCTGTGCCCGCAACTGTTACTTCAGTATGTTGCAGAGCCAGAATCGTCGTGACTCCTCGTGTGAGTTACGTCGGATCTGTGTGTTTGGGGTTAATAAATTGGAGAAAGAGGGATTTTTTTGTATTTTATTTAAAATAAAGGATTTTTTTCGGAGTTTGTGTTTATTTCTTTTCACTTACAGATTAGTAATGGGGGGTCTCATAGATGCCTCCCATTACTAATCTAGGTCTTAGTGGCAGCTGTGAGCTATCATTAATTCTTATTACCTCGATTGCCACCGCACCAGGGCAATAGGGAAGAGCCAGGTAAAGTGCTGGGGCTTTCACATCTAATGGATGAGACAATTACGGGCAGCTGCAGGCTGCAATTATTACCCTGGGGGGGGCCAACAACCAATGGCCTCGCCAGCCTAAAGATACGAGCCCCAGCTGTCGGCTTTATCATGGCTGAGTATCAAATTAGGGGAGGACCGCACGCCATTTAAGAAAAAAATAAATAAAAAAAAAAAAAAGCTGCATGTGGTTCCTTCTATTTTGATACACAGTTAAGATAAGTGCATGGCTGGGGGCTGCAGCCTGTAGCTGTATGCTTTATCTGTGCTGGGTATCACAATATGGGGGACAATCTGAAATTTTTTTTATTTATTTATTTTTACACCACTCTACATACACAGGCAGTTTCAAAAACAAGAGAAAAAGAGTACTATGTGCAAAAAACAATTATAACTTTATTGAAAAATCACAGAACAGACAAAGATAAAAATGTAATAAAAATAAATCACAATGAATGGCGAAAGGAGGGGGAACTGAAGTCATATAGTTAGGATAGATGGCTTCCAAGGATGTATATCATGCAAAGAATAACAAAATGATAAGAGTATGTATCAAATCAAAAACAAAGTTCATTCTGGGCTGAAGTTATATAGGCATATATTAGATATAGAGCTCAAGGAAGCCATAATTACCTAAAGTGCGAGTGCGGATAAAGTGCAGTGAAGGAACGTTCCTAGGCCATCAGAGACCCCCTCAGATGGGATCTGTGATTTTTCAATAAAGTTATAATTGTTTTTTGCACTTAGTACTCTTTCTCTTGTTTTTGACATGCATTTCGAGTAGTGCATTCACCGGATTAGCCATACTTAGGCTAGCCAGGTGATCATATGGTTAGCTCAGTTATGAGAATTTGGTTTCTAATACACAGACAGTGTGTGCGATTGCAAGCAATCAGACACTAACACTGTTACGGTCAGCGAGGGGAGGCGAGCGTCCGGGGGTGGACCCATTGGACCGTGCACCGGACTCCCCCAAAAGGTGCAAGCAGCAGTGAACCCCTATACAAGGACTGTTTGGTGCACCAATGGAAGGCCTAAATACACAGCAGCCTAGGACCTGTAGAGATAGTCTCTTAATGTTTGATATACTTGTAGAAGTATTCAATTGCAGCAGCACAGAGATAGTGGCACAACGGTGAGGGCTCACATGTGACAGCACAGCAGTAAATGCTCAGGCATAGCGACACTAAGGTAGTGGCTCTGATGTAGCGGCACAGCGGTGATGGCTCAGGCGTGTCGGCACTGAGTTGGTAGGGAGCAGGCTCTAGGATGAGACAGAGGTTAGATACAGGAGACTGGCACTAAGACTTGACACAGTAACGTACAAGGACCTGAGAACTAGCAACGCATTATAGGCAGTGTTGCTCAGGCGCCTCCTGTCAGGGGAGACAGACTTAAATACCTTTAGGGTAACATGTGACCTCTGGAATTGCTTCCGGGTAAGAGGATGATGGCCCTTTAAGAAAGGTGGCTTGGCTGCGTGTGCAGCCTAAGGAGATACACTGAAGGCCTCCGTGCTGCCACAAAGCGAGGAGAGGCCGTGGCAGACCCCGGGACAGGAGAAGGGAGCATGGAAGCTCTGGGCAGGAGAGGAGAGCGGTGACCGCGCCAAGGCCTGGGAGCAGGAATATTCTGGATTGCCGTGCTGGGACTGGGCATGGAGCACATGGAGCCAGGAGATAGGTGAGGAGAAGGGCGCCCCTCTGACGACAGGGAGCGGAAGCGTGCGAGGGACCTGAGTAGGAACCGGGCGCTACAGTCACACAGGGTAGGGGCGCAGTTTGATTGCAACAAATCACAGGCGCCAGGGCTTGCCAGTGGGCAGAGGAAGCAGTGCAAATGTATGAGGTTATTGAGCTGCCCCAGAAGTAGTCTTACAGCCGCGCAGACAGTCAAGTATAACATACTTGCTTTATTCTTCTTTTCTTTTTTTTTCCTTTATTTTTTTTTATTAATTACCAAGGTTGCCTGATCCAGATAGTTATCTGAGAACTCTGGGCCTTGGATCGGTATATGGGTTATCAGTTACCCGTGCGGATCCTGACTTTTACAGTCTGGGTTCACTCATTTCTAAAAATAAAGTCTTACTTAAAATTAGGACACCTGATCTGCACAGTTCTTGTACAGACTAGGGGTCCCAGCTGCACAGTAACTAAATGTCCCTGCACAGACTGAAACAACCCTAACTGGATGACTCATATCAGACCTTTTGCTTCCTAAGCGGCCATCAAGGGTTCCACGTACGCCCTAAAGAATCCGAGGGAAGGTGCAGAGTAAGATAAGGTGACACCAAAACTCATAATTTGCCAAGAGAAAAACAGGCTGTAATTCCAAGCACGGTCCACTTCAAAAACATCAGCAGCAGAACATAAAAGCTCGGGGAAGCTTTAAATCGTTACACCAGTCGAGTGATAGGGCAGACTAAATTGCATCATAGGAAACACTTGTTGGAAGAAAAGCAATGAACACACAAAGACAAAGTGTTCAGGACAAGGACAGCGACCAAAATTGATTCTGGCTCAGTGGAGAGGGAAGCGGACCACAGCACAGAAGGCCACTGCCGGATCAAATCCAATGCATGACAGTACTTCCTCTTCCACGAGGGGCCACAGGACCCTCCGAAATATCCATGCTCCGATGTTGCTCGATAAAACTCTTTTACCAGACATTCAGCATACAGATCTATTGCATTAGCCCAGGAATAATCCTCTGGACCATAACCCTTCTATTTGACAAGATACATCAACTGGTATCTGATGCGTCCGGCTCCCAGTGCTCACTTTTTGAGGAGAGAGGAATGGAAGGAGTCACACGTAGGTGTCACACGCAACGACGTCGCTAATGATGACGGAAGTGCGTCACGGAAACCGTGACCCCGACGACATATCGTCAGATAAATCGTAGAGTGTTACGGGGCCTTAAGGCATTTTGGCACCTGGTAGGAATCATATGACCTCTGCGGAGCGAACACTTCACACTCAGTCTCAGAAAATACATCCTCAAAATCCTGAATAAATCAAGGAAGATGAGATCTCACAGATGCCATGGACTTGGATAAGCAACTGGAGGAACAAAAAGTTCCCCCAAGACTTAAGGGGGCTTTACACGCATCGACATCGCTAGCGATGTCGCTCATGAAAGCACCCGCCCCCGTCGTTTGTGCATCACGGACAAATCGCTTCCCGTGGCGCACAATATCGCTAGGACGCGTAACACGTACTTACCTTCCTAGCGACGCCGCTGTGGGTGGCGAACAACCTCTTTGTTAAGGGGGAGGTTCGTGCGCCGTCACACAGTGGTCGACCAATAGAAGCGGAGGGGCGGTGACCAGCCGCATTAACGACACGCCCACCTTGTTGCCGGAGGACGCAGGTAAGCTGTTGTTCTTCGTTCACGGGGTGTCACACGTAGCGACGTGTGCTGCCTCAGGAACGACGAACAACCTACGTCCACAACGACCAACAAGATTTTGAAAATGAACGACGTGCCAACGATCATCGATTAGGTGAGTATGTTTGATCGTTAACACTCGCTCATAGGTGTCACACGCAACGACGTTGCGAACGACGCTGGATGTGCGTCACGAATTCCGTGACCCCGACGACATATTGTTAGACATATCGACATATCGTTGCGTGTAAAACCCCCTTTAATCTCCTGAATCTCCCAATTAATGGTAGGATTGTGATTAACCAGAGTATACCTGACACCAGTTTATCAGGTAAAGAAGGAAGGACCATGAGTGGAATGGATTCTGTGTGTAACTCTTCCACCTTCATAAACACATTCTTCACCTTAGAAGTAACATGTGAGAATTATCAATCGCTGACACCTAAATAGATTTTCCGAGAGTAGAAGCACTGTATCCACATTCAATAGTGAAATCACTGTCAATTAAATCTAAGACAATAAACCCAGATTTAGTTCCTAAAGACACTTGTCACAGATGTATTCATGAGAGATATTATCAGACTCTTAGGACCTCAGTCATTACACCTTTAAAATCCCTTTTGTCTTTTATAAATTCATTCTCATACTGAAAACACTAAATCATAGCATGACCTGATCGACCACAGTACAAGCAAAAACGAGCAGATTCCCCGCTCAGTTCCCTCTTTGGGCTTTCATCAAGCCCCGATTTGCATACGTTCGCCCAAGTCTACTGAATGAGAGGAAGAAGTCAGTGACACACCAATAAATGTGTCCTTATTCCTAAGATGTCTGTCTAAACGAACAGCCAGTGACATTGCCCCCTCAAGTGACAATGGGGAGGGACCATAGGTCCCTGATTTTACTAGAAAGTCCCTGACAAAACTGACTGCGGAGAGCTGTGCCCATGTCTGAACTGACTCTGTTCACATTGCAGATTATATGGTTTCTCTCCTGTCTAGGGTCAACAAAGACAGACTCCAGGTGTCCATCTGTTGTGTGCTTATTCATAAGGTGGCTTTACACACTGCAGCATGGCTAGCGACATCGCTGTAACGTCACCGGTTTTGTGACGTAATAGCGACCTCCCCAGGACATTGCAGTGTGTGACACGCATCAGTGACCCGGCCCCTGCTGTGAAGTTGCTGATCGCTACAAATCGTTCAGGACCATTCCTTGGTCCTTTGTTTCCCGCTGTGCAGCATGATCGCTAGAAAGTCTCAGTGTGTAAAGGGGACTTTACAGCGACTTCGTTAGCGACTTCCCTTTCAAAAAGCTGCTTTACAACGTCCCCAATGACTAGCGAGGTCGTTCTGCAGGTCCGGATCGCTGTTGCGTCGTTGGCCAGGTCTGCCAGTTTGACAGCTCACCAGAGACTTTGTAGCGATCTCGGCCAGGTTGGGATCGCTGGTGGGATCGCTAGAAAGTTTCAGTGTGCAAAAGGGCCTATAGACACATAGCTATAGGGAGTTAATCTCTACTAGTCTGCTTGTTAGGTTCCTTTGATCACATGTGGTAGGGAGGCCAATGACATTGTTGCCAATCACATCTGTTCCCCTTCTATTTAAACTGGATGAAATATTCCACCCATGCCAGCTATAGTTTATAGGGTTATCACACCATGGGGGGGAAAGCGTTTCCATGGTTGTTACATCATGGGGCAGGAAACTCTTCTAGGGCTTCTAGGTAATCCTCATGGGGCAGGAAGCGCTTCCAGGGTTGTTACATTGGGGGCAGGAAGCGCTTCTATGGTCATCACACAATGTGGCAGGAAGCACTTCCAGGATTTTAACATCATGGGGCAGGAGGCGCTTCCAGGGTTGTTACATTGGGGGCAGGAGGGGCTTCCATGGTTGTTACATTGGGGGCAGGAGGCGCTTCCAGGGTTGTTACATTGGGGGCAGGAGGCGCTTCCAGGGTTGTTACAGTGGGGGCAGGAGGCGCTTCCAGGGTTGTTACATTGGGGGCAGGAGGCGCTTCCAGGGTTGTTACATTGGGGGCAGGAAGCACTTCCAGGATTCTAACATCATGGGGCAGGAAGCACTTCCAGGATTCTAACATCATGGGGCAGGAAGCGCTTCCAGGATTCTAACACCATGGGGCAGGAAGCGCTTCCAGGATTCTAACATCATGGGGCAGGAAGCACTTCCAGGGTTGTCACATTGGGGGCAGGAGGCGCTTCCAGGGTTGTTACATTGGGGGCAGGAGGCGCTTCCAGGGTTGTTACAGTGGGGGCAGGAGGCGCTTCCAGGATTCTAATATCATGGGGCAGGAAGCGCTTCCAGGGTTGTTACATTGGGGGCAGGAGGCGCTTCCAGGGTTGTTACATTGGGGGCAGGAGGCGCTTCCAGGGTTGTTACAGTGGGGGCAGGAGGCGCTTCCAGGATTCTAATATCATGGGGCAGGAAGCGCTTCCAGGGTTGTTACATTGGGGGCAGGAGGCACTTCCAGGGTTGTCACATTGAGGGCAGGAGGCGCTTCCAGGGTTGTCACATTGGGGGCAGGAGGCGCTTCCAGGGTTGTCACATTGGGGGCAGGAGGCGCTTCCAGGGTTGTTACATTGGGGGCAGGAGGCGCTTCCAGGGTTGTTACATTGGGGGCAGGAGGCGCTTCCAGGGTTGTTACATTGGGGGCAGGAGGCGCTTCCAGGGTTGTTACATTGGGGGCAGGAGGCGCTTCCAGGGTTGTTACATCAGGGGCAGGAGGCGCTTCCAGGGTTGTTACATCGGGGGCAGGAGGCGCTTCCAGGGTTGTTACATCGGGGGCAGGAGGCGCTTCCAGGGTTGTTACATCGGGGGCAGCAGGCACTTCCAGGGTTGTTACATCGGGGGCAGGAGGCGCTTCCAGGGTTGTTACATCGGGGGCAGGAGGCGCTTCCAGGGTTGTTACATTGGGGGCAGGAGGCGCTTCCAGGGTTGTTACATTGGGGGCAGGAGGCGCTTCCAGGGTTGTTACATTGGGGGCAGGAGGCGCTTCCAGGGTTGCTACATTGGGGGCAGGAGGCGCTTCCAGGGTTGTTACATTGGGGGCAGGAGGCGCTTCCAGGGTTGTTACATTGGGGGCAGGAGGCGCTTCCAGGGTTGTTACATTGGGGGCAGGAGGCGCTTCCAGGGTTGTTACATTGGGGGCAGGAGGCGCTTCCAGGGTTGTTACATTGGGGGCAGGAGGCGCTTCTATGGTTGTTACATTGGGGGCAGGAGGCGCTTCCATGGTTGTTACATTGGGGGCAGGAGGGGCTTCCAAGGTTGTTACATTGGGGGCAAGAGGCGCTTCCAGGGTTGTTACATTGGGGGCAGGAGGCGCTTCCAGGGTTGTTACATTGGGGGCAGGAGGCGCTTCCAGGGTTGTTACATTGGGGGCAGGAGGCGCTTCCAGGGTTGTTACATTGGGGGCAGGAGGCGCTTCCAGGGTTGTTACATTGGGGGCAGGAGGCGCTTCCAGGGTTGTTACATTGGGGGCAGGAGGCGCTTCCATGGTTGTTACATTGGGGGCAGGAGGGGCTTCCATGGTTGTTACATTGGGGGCAGGAGGCGCTTCCAGGGTTGTTACATTGGGGGCAGGAGGCGCTTCCAGGGTTGTTACATTGGGGGCAGGAGGCGCTTCCATGGTTGTTACATTGGGGGCAGGAGGCGCTTCCAGGGTTGTTACATTGGGGGCAGGAGGCGCTTCCAGGGTTGTTACATTGGGGGCAGGAGGCGCTTCCAGGGTTGTTACATTGGGGGCAGGAGGCGCTTCCAGGGTTGTTACATTGGGGGCAGGAGGCGCTTCCAGGGTTGTTACATTGGGGGCAGGAGGCGCTTCCAGGGTTGTTACATTGGGGGCAGGAGGCACTTCCAGGGTTGTTACATTGGGGGCAGGAGGGGCTTCCATGGTTGTTACATTGGGGGCAGGAGGGGCTTCCAGGGTTGTTACATTGGGGGTAGGAGGCGCTTCCAGGGTTGTTACATTGGGGGCAGGAGGCGCTTCCAGGGTTGTTACATTGGGGGCAGGAGGCACTTCCAGGGTTGTTACATTGGGGGCAGGAGGGGCTTCCATGGTTGTTACATTGGGGGCAGGAGGCGCTTCCAGGGTTGTTACATTGGGGGCAGGAGGTGCTTCCAGGGTTGTTACATTGGGGGCAGGAGGCGCTTCCAGGGTTGTTACATTGGGGGCAGGAGGGGCTTCCAGGGTTGTTACATTGGGGGCAGGAGGGTCTTCCAGGGTTGTTACATTGGGGGCAGGAGGGGCTTCCAGGGTTGTTACATTGGGGGCAGGAGGGGCTTCCAGGGTTGTTACATTGGGCCAGGAGGGGCTTCCAGGGTTGTTACATTGGGGGCAGGAGGCGCTTCCAGGGTTGTTATATTGGGGGCAGGAGGCGCTTCCATGGTTGTTACATTGGGGGCAGGAGGCGCTTCCAGGGTTGTTACATTGGGGGCAGGAGGCACTTCCAGGGTTGTTACATTGGGGGCAGGAGACACTTCCAGGGTTGTTACATTGGGGGCAGGAGGGGCTTCCAGGGTTGTTACATTGGGGGCAGGAGGCGCTTCCAGGGTTGTTACATTGGGGGCAGGAGGCACTTCCAGGGTTGTTACATTGGGGGCAGGAGGCGCTTCCAGGGTTGTTACATTGGGGGCAGGAGGCGCTTCCAGGGTTGTTACATTGGGGGCAGGAGGGGCTTCCAGGGTTGTTACATTGGGGGCAGGAGGCACTTCCAGGGTTGTTACATTGGGGGCAGGAGGCACTTCCAGGGTTGTTACATTGGGGGCAGGAGGCGCTTCCAGGGTTGTTACATTGGGGGCAGGAGGCGCTTCCAGGGTTGTTACATTGGGGGCAGGAGGCGCTTCCAGGGTTGTTACATTGGGGGCAGGAGGCGCTTCCAGGGTTGTTACATTGGGGGCAGGAGGCACTTCCAGGGTTGTTACATTGGGGGCAGGAGGCACTTCCAGGGTTGTTACATTGGGGGCAGGAGGCACTTCCAGGGTTGTTACATTGGGGGCAGGAGGCACTTCCAGGGTTGTTACATTGAGGGCAGGAGGCGCTTCCAGGGTTGTTACATTGGGGGCAGGAGGCACTTCCAGGGTTGTTACATTGGGGGCAGGAGACACTTCCAGGGTTGTTACATTGGGGGCAGGAGGCACTTCCAGGGTTGTTACATTGGGGGCAGGAGGCGCTTCCAGGGTTGTTACATTGGGGGCAGGAGGCACTTCCAGGGTTGTTACATTGGGGGCAGGAGACACTTCCAGGGTTGTTACATTGGGGGCAGGAGGGGCTTCCAGGGTTGTTACATTGGGGGCAGGAGGCGCTTCCAGGGTTGTTACATTGGGGGCAGGAGGCACTTCCAGGGTTGTTACATTGGGGGCAGGAGGCGCTTCCAGGGTTGTTACATTGGGGGCAGGAGGGGCTTCCAGGGTTGTTACATTGGGGGCAGGAGGGGCTTCCAGGGTTGTTACATTGGGGGCAGGAGGGGCTTCCAGGGCTGTTACATTGGGGCAGGAGGGGCTTCCAGGGCTGTTACATTGGGGGCAGGAGGGGCTTCCAGGGTTGTTACATTGGGGGCAGGAGGGGCTTCCAGGGTTGTTACATTGGGGGCAGGAGGGGCTTCCAGGGTTGTTACATTGGGGGCAGGAGGCGCTTCCAGGGTTGTTACATTGGGGGCAGGAGGGGCTTCCAGGGCTGTTACATTGGGGGCAGGAGGCGCTTCCAGGGCTGTTACATTGGGGGCAGGAGGCGCTTCCAGGGTTGTTACATTGGGGGCAGGAGGGGCTTCCAGGGTTGTTACATTGGGGGCAGGAGGGGCTTCCAGGGTTGTTACATTGGGGGCAGGAGGTGCTTCCAGGGTTGTTACATTGGGGGCAGGAGGTGCTTCCAGGGCTGTTACATTGGGGGCAGGAGGGGCTTCCAGGGTTGTTACATTGGGGGCAGGAGGGGCTTCCAGGGTTGTTACATTGGGGGCAGGAGGGGCTTCCAGGGTTGTTACATTGGGGGCAGGAGGCGCTTCCAGGGTTGTTACATTGGGGGCAGGAGGCGCTTCCAGGGCTGTTACATTGGGGGCAGGAGGCGCTTCCAGGGTTGTTACATTGGGGGCAGGAGGGGCTTCCAGGGTTGTTACATTGGGGGCAGGAGGCACTTCCAGGGTTGTTACATTGGGGGCAGAAGGCACTTCCAGGGCTGTTACATTGGGGGCAGGAGGCACTTCCAGGGTTGTTACATTGGGGGCAGAAGGCACTTCCAGGGCTGTTACATTGGGGGCAGGAGGCACTTCCAGGGTTGTTACATTGGGGGCAGGAGGGGCTTCCAGGGCTGTTACATTGGGGGCAGGAGGCACTTCCAGGGTTGTTACATTGGGGGCAGAAGGCACTTCCAGGGCTGTTACATTGGGGGCAGGAGGCGCTTCCAGGGCTGTTACATTGGGGGCAGGAGGGGCTTCCAGGGCTGTTACATTGGGGGCAGGAGGGGCTTCCAGGGTTGTTACATTGGGGGCAGGAGGCGCTTCCAGGGTTGTTACATTGGGGGTAGGAGGGTCTTCCAGGGTTGTTACATTGGGGGCAGGAGGGGCTTCCAGGGCTGTTACATTGGGGGCAGGAGGGGCTTCCAGGGTTGTTACATTGGGGGCAGAAGGCACTTCCAGGGTTGTTACATTGGGGGCAGGAGGCACTTCCAGGGTTGTTACATTGGGGGCAGGAGACACTTCCAGGGTTGTTACATTGGGGGCAGGAGGCGCTTCCAGGGTTGTTACATTGGGGGTAGGAGGGTCTTCCAGGGTTGTTACATTGGGGGCAGGAGGGGCTTCCAGGGCTGTTACATTGGGGGCAGGAGGGGCTTCCAGGGTTGTTACATTGGGGGCAGAAGGCACTTCCAGGGTTGTTACATTGGGGGCAGGAGGCACTTCCAGGGTTGTTACATTGGGGGCAGGAGACACTTCCAGGGTTGTTACATTGGGGGCAGGAGGCGCTTCCAGGGTTGTTACATTGGGGGTAGGAGGGTCTTCCAGGGTTGTTACATTGGGGGCAGGAGGGGCTTCCAGGGCTGTTACATTGGGGGCAGGAGGGGCTTCCAGGGTTGTTACATTGGGGGCAGAAGGCACTTCCACGGCTGTTACATTGGGGGCAGGAGGTGCTTCAAGGGTAATGAAATACATATGATACCGGACAGACGTATGGACCCAGAATGGAAATAATAGAACTAGTATAAACCTGCAGCCGAGTCTGTGTGCTGAGGGGCAGCGCCCCCTGTGGTGGGTGACGGCAGATACGCGCTATAATCACAGCCGAGCCTCACAGGTCTCTGCGCCGGCGTCTCTATGGTAACGTATTCGCGCGCTGCTGCGGATCCTTCCGCCGCTCTTATTTCACTAAGACTTTGCAGCTCACAGTAAGATCTTAGAGAAGGCAGGATGGTATTCTTCTGCAGTGGGGACATTCCTTTCCAGAAACCTGTGTATCAGGATGGAAAAAAATGATATAGTCCGCTGCGGACTATTTTTCTCCGCGGATGGATTTTATGTTTCCAGTAAGGTTACTTTCCAAAGTTTTGTACACAGAGAGTTGAGGCTGAGGTAAGAAGGTGAAGTAAATGGGGCAGAGAGGAAAGGAGAGGGGTTGAGGTGAGAGGAGAGGGACTAAGGTAAGATGACAGGGGCTGAGGTGAGAGGAGAGGGGCTGAGGTGAAAGTGGCTGAGGTAAAAGTGGCTGAGGTAAGATGACAGGGGCTGAGGTATAATGACAGGGGCTAAGGTAAAATGACAGGGGCTGAGGTAAAAGTGGCTGAGGTAAAAGTGGCTGAGGTGAGAGGAGAGGGGCTGAGGTGAGAGGAGAGGGGCTGAGGTAAAAGTGGCTGAGGTAAAAGTGGCTGAGGTAAGATGACAGGGGCTGAGGTATAATGACAGGGGCTAAGGTAAAATGACAGGGGCTGAGGTAAAAGTGGCTGAGGTAAGATGACAGGGGCTAAGGTAAGAGGAGAGGGGCTGAGGTGAGAGGAGAGGGGCTGAGGTAAAAGTGGCTGAGGTAAAAGTGGCTGAGGTAAGATGACAGGGGCTGAGGTATAATGACAGGGGCTAAGGTAAAATGACAGGGGCTGAGGTAAAAGTGGCTGAGGTAAGATGACAGGGGCTGAGGTATAATGACAGGGGCTAAGGTAAAATGACAGGGGCTGAGGTGAGAGGAGAGGGGCTGAGGTAAAAGTGGCTGAGGTAAGATGAGAGGGGCTAAGGTAAGAGGAGAGGGGCTGAGGTAAGATGACAGGGGCTAAGGTAAGAGGAGAGGGGCTGAGGTGAGAGGAGAGGGGCTGAGGTAAAAGTGGCTGAGGTAAGATGAGAGGGGCTAAGGTAAAATGACAGGGGCTAAGGTAAGATGACAGGGGCTAAGGTAAGATGAGAGGGGCTAAGGTAAAATGACGGGCTGAGGTGAGAGGAGAGGGGCTAAGGTAAAATGACAGGGGCTAAGGTAAGATGACAGGGGCTGAGGTGAGAGGAGAGGGGCTAAGGTAAAAGTGGCTGAGGTAAGATGAAAGGGGCTAAGGTAAAATGACAGGGGCTAAGGTAAGATGACAGGGGCTAAGGTAAGAGGAGAGGGGCTAAGGTAAAAGTGGCTGAGGTAAGATGAAAGGGGCTAAGGTAAAATGACAGGGGCTAAGGTAAAATGACAGGGGCTGAGGTGAGAGGAGAGGGGCTGAGGTAAGTGGCTGAGGTAAGATGAAAGGGGTTAAGGTAAGATGACAGGGGCTAAGGTAAAATGACAGGGGCTGAGGTGAGAGGAGAGGGGCTGAGGTAAAAGTGGCTGAGGTAAGATGAAACGGGCTAAGGTAAAATGACAGGGGCTAAGGTAAAATGACAGGGGCTGAGGTGAGAGGAGAGGGGCTGAGGTAAGTGGCTGAGGTAAGATGAAAGGGGTTAAGGTAAGATGACAGGGGCTAAGGTAAAATGACAGGGGCTGAGGTGAGAGGAGAGGGGCTGAGGTAAAAGTGGCTGAGGTAAGATGAAACGGGCTAAGGTAAAATGACAGGGGCTAAGGTAAAATGACAGGGGCTGAGGTAAAATGACAGGGGCTGAGGTGAGAGGAGAGGGGCTGAGGTAAAAGTGGCTGAGGTAAGATGAAAGGGGTTAAGGTAAAATGACAGGGGCTAAGGTAAAATGACAGGGGCTGAGGTAAAATGACAGGGGCTGAGGTGAGAGGAGAGGGGCTGAGGTAAGAGGCAGAGCTAAAAGGGGCTGAGAGGAGAGGAAAGGGGCTGGGGTAAGAATGTGAGGTAAAAGGGGCTGGGGTAAAAATCTGAGGTAAGAGGCGGAGGTAAAAAGATGAGGTGAGTGGGGCTGAGGTGAGAGGAGAGGGTCTGAGGTAAAAAGCTGAAGTAAAAGGGGCTGAGGTGAGAGGCTGAGGTAAGAGGAGAGGGGCTAAGTTAAAAAGATGAGGTAAGAGGATGGGAGCTGAGGTGAGAGAAGAGGGGCTGAGGTAAGAGGAGAGGGGCTGAGGTAAAAAGATGAGGTAAGAGGAGGGGCTCTGAGGTAAAAAGATGAGGTAAGAGGAGAGGGGCTGAGGTAAAAAGCTGAAGTAAAAGGGGCGGAGAGGGGCTGAGGTAAAAGGGGCGGAGAGGGGCTGAGGTAAAAGGGGCGGAGAGGAGAGAGACTGAGGTAAAAGGGGCGGAGAGGAGAGAGACTGAGGTAAAAGGGGCTGAGGTAAAAAGCTGAAATAAAAAGGGGCTGAGGTAGAAATCTCCAGTAAAAGGGGCTGAGAGGAGAGGGGCTGAGGTAAAAAGATGAGGTAAGAGGAGGGGAGCTGAGGTGAGAGAAGAGGAGCAGAGGTAAAAGAGGCTGAGGTAAGAGGAGAGGGGCTGAGGTAAAAGGCTGAAGTAAAAGAGGCTGAGAGGAGAAGGGCTGAGGTAAAAAGCTGAAGTAAAATGGGTTGAGAGGAGAGGAGGGGGCTGAGGTGAGAGACCTAGGGGAGAGGGGCTGAGGTAAAAAGCTGAAGTAAAAGGGGCTGAGAGGAGGGCTGAGGTGAGAGAGGGCTGAAGTAAAAGGGCTAAGGTAAAAAGATGAGTAGAGGGGCTAAGTTGAGGGGAGAGAGGCTGAGGGGAGAGGAGAGGGGCTGCGTAAAAAGCTGAAGTAAAGGGCGCTAAGGTAAAAAGAGGAGAGGGGCTTAGTTGAGAGGAGAGGGGCTGAGATGAGAGGAGAGGGGCTGAGTTGAGAGGGGCTGAGATGAGAGGAGAGGGGCTGAGTTGAGAGGGGCTGAGATGAGAGGAGAGGGGCTGAGTTGAGAGGGGCTGAGTTGAGAGGAGAGGAGAGGGTCTGAGGTGAGGTGGGTAGTATACAGAGGGGCAGTGTGTGTGTTTGATATTATACAGAAGGGCAGTGTGTGGGGGGATATACAGAGTGTCAGTGTGTGGGGAGGGATATTATACAGAGGGGGAAGGTGTGTGGGTTGATATACAGAGGGACAGTGTGAGAGATATATTATGGGGATGGCCGGTGTAGGGGATGTATTGTGTAGAAGGGCAGTGTACGGGGTGTATTATGGAGGAGGGCGGTGTAGGGGGTGTATTATGGAGAAGGGCGGTGTAGGGGGTGTATTATGGAGAAGGGCGGTGTAGGGCGTGTATTATGGAGAAGGGCGGTGTAGGGCGTGTATTATGGAGAAGGGCGGTGTAGGGGTGTATTATGGAGAAGGGCGGTGTAGGGGGTGTATTATGGAGAAGGGCGGTGTAGGGCGTGTATTATGGAGAAGGGCGGTGTAGGGGTGTATTATGGAGAAGGGCGGTGTAGGGCGTGTATTATTGAGAAGGGCGGTGTAGGGCGTGTATTATGGAGAGGGGCGGTGTAAGGGGTGTATTATGGAGAAGGGCGGTGTAGGGGGTGTATTATGGAGAAGGGCGGTGTAGGGCGTGTATTATGGAGAAGGGCGGTGTAGGGGGTGTATTATGGAGAAGGGCGGTGTAGGGGGTGTATTATGGAGAGGGGCGGTGTAGGGGGTGTATTATGGAGAAGGGCGGTGTAGGGGGTGTATTATGGAGAGGGGCGGTGTAGGGGGTGTATTATGGAGAGGGGCGGTGTAGGGGGTGTATTATGGAGAGGGGCGGTGTAGGGGGTGTATTATGGAGAGGGGCGGTGTAGGGGGTGTATTATGGAGAAGGGTGGTGTAGGGGGTGTATTATGGAGAAGGGCGGTGTAGGGGGTGTATTATGGAGAAGGGCGGTGTAGGGAGTGTATTATGGAGAGGGGCGGTGTAGGGGGGTTTATTATGGAGAGGGGCGGTGTATTGGGGGGTGTATTATGGAGAGGGGCGGTGTATTGGGGGGTATTATGGAGAGGGGCGGTGTAGGGGGGTGTATTGTGTAGAAGGGCGGTGTAGGGGGGTGTATTATGGAGAGGGGCGGAGTAGGGGGGTGTATTGTGTAGAAGGGAGGTGTAGGGGGGTGTATTATGGAGAGGGTTGGTGTAGGGGGGTGTATTGTGTAGAAGGGCGGTGTAGGGGGGTGTATTATGGAGAGGGGCGGTGTAGGGGGGTGTATTGTGTAGAAGGGCGGTGTAGGGGGGTGTATTATGGAGACGGGTGGTGTAGGGGTGTATTATGGAGAGGGGCGGTGTATTTTGGAGAAGGGCGGTGTAGGGGGGTGTATTATGGAGAGGGGCGGTGTAGGGGGGTGTATTGTGTAGAAGGGCGGTGTAGGGGGTGTATTGTGTAGAAGGGCGGTGTAGGGGGGTGTATTTTGGAGAGGGGCGGTGTAGGGGGTGTATTGTGTAGAAGGGCGGTGTAGGGGGGTGTATTATGGAGAGGGGCGGTGTAGGGCGGTGTATTTTGGAGAGGGGCGGTGTAGGGGGGTGTATTATGGAGAGGGGTGGTGTAGGAGTGTATTATGGAGAGGGGCGGTGTATTTTGGAGAGGGGCGGTGTAGGGGGTGTATTGTGTAGAAGGGCGGTGTAGGGGGTGTATTGTGTAGAAGGGCGGTGTAGGGGGGTGTATTATGGAGAGGGGCGGTGTAGGGGGCTGTATTGTGTAGAAGGGCGGTGTAGGGGGGTGTATTATGGAGAGGGGTGGTGTAGGGGTGTATTATGGAGAGGGGCGGTGTATTTTGGAGAGGGGCGGTGTAGGGGGTGTATTGTGTAGAAGGGCGGTGTAGGGGGGTGTATTGTGTAGAAGGGCGGTGTAGGGGGGTGTATTATGGAGAGGGGCAGGGTAGGGGGGTGTATTGTGTAGAAGGGCGGTGTAGGGGGTGTATTGTGTAGAAGGGCGGTGTAGGGGGGTGTATTTTGGAGAGGGGCGGTGTAGGGGGTGTATTGTGGAGAGGGGCGGTGTAGGGGGTGTATTATGGAGAGGGGCGGTGTAGGGGGTGTATTATGGAGAGGGGCGGTGTAGGGGGTGTATTATGGAGAAGGGTGGTGTAGGGGGTGTATTATGGAGAAGGGCGGTGTAGGGGGTGTATTATGGAGAAGGGCGGTGTAGGGAGTGTATTATGGAGAGGGGCGGTGTAGGGGGGTTTATTATGGAGAGGGGCGGTGTATTGGGGGGTGTATTATGGAGAGGGGCGGTGTATTGGGGGGTATTATGGAGAGGGGCGGTGTAGGGGGGTGTATTGTGTAGAAGGGCGGTGTAGGGGGGTGTATTATGGAGAGGGGCGGAGTAGGGGGGTGTATTGTGTAGAAGGGAGGTGTAGGGGGGTGTATTATGGAGAGGGTTGGTGTAGGGGGGTGTATTGTGTAGAAGGGCGGTGTAGGGGGGTGTATTATGGAGAGGGGCGGTGTAGGGGGGTGTATTGTGTAGAAGGGCGGTGTAGGGGGGTGTATTATGGAGACGGGTGGTGTAGGGGTGTATTATGGAGATGGGCGGTGTATTTTGGAGAAGGGCGGTGTAGGGGGGTGTATTATGGAGAGGGGCGGTGTAGGGGGGTGTATTGTGTAGAAGGGCGGTGTAGGGGGGTGTATTATGGAGAGGGGTGGTGTAGGGGTGTATTATGGAGAGGGGCGGTGTATTTTGGAGAGGGGCGGTGTAGGGGGTGTATTGTGTAGAAGGGCGGTGTAGGGGGGTGTATTGTGTAGAAGGGCGGTGTAGGGGGGTGTATTATGGAGAGGGGCAGGGTAGGGGGGTGTATTGTGTAGAAGGGCGGTGTAGGGGGTGTATTGTGTAGAAGGGCGGTGTAGGGGGGTGTATTTTGGAGAGGGGCGGTGTAGGGGGTGTATTGTGTAGAAGGGCGTTGTAGGGGGGTGTATTATGGAGAGGGGCGGTGTAGGGGGGTGTATTGTGTAGAAGGGCGGTGTAGGGGGGTGTATTATGGAGAGGGGTGGTGTAGGGGTGTATTATGGAGAGGGGCGGTGTATTTTGGAGAGGGGCGGTGTAGGGGGTGTATTGTGTAGAAGGGCGGTGTAGGGGGGTGTATTGTGTAGAAGGGCGGTGTAGGGGGGTGTATTATGGAGAGGGGCAGGGTAGGGGGGTGTATTGTGTAGAAGGGCGGTGTAGGGGGTGTATTGTGTAGAAGGGCGGTGTAGGGGGGTGTATTTTGGAGAGGGGCGGTGTAGGGGGTGTATTGTGTAGAAGGGCGTTGTAGGGGGGTGTATTGTGTAGAAGGGCGGTGTAGGGGGGTGTATTATGGAGAGGGTCGGTGTAGGGGGGTGTATTGTGTAGAAGGGCGGTGTAGGGGGTGTATTGTGTAGAAGGGCGGTGTAGGGGGGTGTATTTTGGAGAGGGGCGGTGTAGGGGGTGTATTGTGTAGAAGGGCGGTGTAGGGGGTGTATTGTGTAGAAGGGCGGTGTAGGGGGGTGTATTATGGAGAGGGGCGGTGTAGGGCGGTGTATTTTGGAGAGGGGCGGTGTAGGGGGGTGTATTATGGAGAGGGGTGGTGTAGGGGTGCATTATGGAGAGGGGCGGTGTATTTTGGAGAGGGGCGGTGTAGGGGGTGTATTATGGAGAGGGTCGGTGCAAGGGGTGTATTATTAATTTATATATTAATATATAGGGAAGTACTTAATTTTCTGGAACATCTTAAAGGGTACCAACACTTTTGGTCATGAGAGTGTGTGTGTATATATATGTATGTATTGTGAACGTTGCTTACCGCAACCCGGGCGTTTTACTCGCTTGCCGCGGTGCAGGGTAGCTTAGGCACACACAGGCGACACAGTCTTTCTTTGTCGCTCCATTGGGAGACCCAGACAATTGGGTGTATAGCTTCTGCCTCCGGAGGCCACACAAAGTATTACACTTAAAAGTGTAAAGCCCCTCCCCTTCTGCCTATACACCCCCCCGTGCATCACGGGCTCCTCAGTTTTTATGCTTTGTGCGAAGGAGGCACACATGCACGCATAGCTCCATAATTTAGTCAGCAGCAGCTGCTGACTATATCGGATGGAAGAAAAGAGGGCCCATAACAGGGCCCCCAGCATGCTCCCTTCTCACCCCACTCTGGTCGGCGGTGCTGTTAAGGTTGAGGTACCCATTGCGGGTACATAGGCAGGAGCCACATGCTGTTTTCCTTCCCCATCCCTTAAGGGCTCTGGGTGAAGTGGGATCCTAATCGGTCTCCAGACACTGGGACCGTGCTCCCTCCGCAGCCCCTGGGGAATCTGCTGGACAGGAGCCGGGTATCGTCAGGGACAAGGCCCTGCTACTGTGAGGTACTCTGTGTCCCCTTGGGGACGGCGCATGGAGCGCTTGTGTCATACACGCTGCAGCACTGCTGGGTGTGTTAGTGCGCCGGGGACTACCGCGCTGGCCGTGCTTGTTTGCCGGCCGCGCTTATAACTTTAGTCCCCGGCTTCTGCGGCCTAGTACCGCATACTCCCGCCCCCGGGCCTGCCAGTCAGGGGAAGGGAGGGACGCTGCACTGGACGTCAGCGCTGAGGGCTGGAGCATACTTTGTATCCTCCTCCCCCCTCACTGAGCACCGTGGGGCACCAGATTCCCGCACTTTCTAGGGCACGCCCACGGCCCCCTCCTCCTCACAGAACGCCGGCAGCCATTCCTGTCAGCACTTCTGAAGCTGGAGAGGAGAGACAACACGGCTCTGGGAGGCCCAGGCAGGGAATCTGGTGGTCACACAACCGCTTTGGGCGGTCGGTAAGCCGCACCTGTTTCTAGGTGCTGGCCCCCCTGGGTGCCGAAGTGTATATATATATATGCTTATATGCTATACATTTACTCTGTACGGTCGCACTGTTGGTTTTTGGCTATATACCCTCCCGGATTGTACTCAGAGGAGACAACAGCATGTCGTCCGCAAAAAGCAAGGGTGCCAAAGCACAGGCTTACTTTGCAACCTGTACCTCATGTGCGGCTATGCTACCGGCAGGTTCCACCTACCCTCATTGTGTGCAATGCTCGGCCCCTGTGGCACTTACTCAGCCGGAGCCTCTGCCACTGGTGGCCCAAGTGGAACCACCTGCTACCACTGTCCAGGTGACAGGGACGGAGTTTGCAGTATTCGCTGACAAACTTTCTGAGAGTATGGATAAATGGTCTGCTAAGATACTAGAAGCTTTGCAGTCCAGGCCGGTAACACAGGCCCCGGGCACTGTTGAATCATTGACCCCAGGCCCCCCTCGGTTGGAGCAGCAAAGTGCTCCTGGGGTGACTCATAGGTCCCAAGGTGAGGTCTCTGACACGGACCGCAGTCCCAGACCGCCTAAGCGGGCTCGCTGGGAGCTTCCCTCGACTTCATCACACTGCTCAGGGTCTCAGCAGGAGGACTCTCTAGAGGATGAAGCGGAGGTGGCAGATCAGGATTCTGATCCTGAGGCCGCTCTCAACCTAGATACACCTGAAGGAGACGCCATAGTGAATGACCTTATAGCGTCCATCAATCCGGTGTTGGATCTTTCTCCCCCAGCTCCTCCAATTGAGGAGTCAGCTTCTCAGCAGGAGAAATTCCGTTTTAGGTTTCCCAAGCGTACAATGAGTACGTTTCTGGATCACTCCGACTTCAGAGAGGCAGTCCAGAAACACCGAGCTTGTCCAGATAAGCGCTTTTCTAAGCGCCTTAATGACACTCGTTATCCCTTCCCCCCTGACGTTGTCAAGGGTTGGGCTCAGTGTCCCAAGGTGGATCCTCCAGTCTCCAGACTGGCGGCTAGATCCATAGTTGCAGTGGAAGATGGGGCTTCGCTCAAGGATGCCACTGACAGACAGATGGAGCTCTGGTTGAAATCCATCTATGAAGCTATCAGAGCGTCCTTTGCTCCGGCATTCGCAGCCGTATGGGCACTCCAAGCTATCTCAGCTTGTCACTCGCAGATTAATGCAGTCACACGTGCCTCTGCTCCGCAGGTGGTGTCCTTAACCTCTCAGGCGTCGGCGTTTGCGTCCTACGCCATTAATGCTGTCCTGGACTCTGCGAGCCGTACGGCGGTAGCATCCGCCAATTCGGTGGCAGTCCGCAGGGCCATGTGGCTACGTGAATGGAAGGCAGACTCTGCTTCCAAAAAGTTCTTAACCGGTTTGCCATTTTCTGGAGACCGCCTGTTTGGTGAGCGATTGGATGAAATCATTAAACAATCCAAGGGAAAGGACTCATCCTTACCCCAGTCCAAACCAAACATACCTCAACAACGGAAGGTACAATCGAGGTTTCGGTCCTTTCGGCCCGCGGGCACGTCTCAATTCTCCTCGTCCAACAGGCCACAGAAGGGTCAGAGGAACTCCGATTCATGGCGGTCTAAGTCACGTCCTAAAAAGACCGCCGGAGGAACCGCTCCCAAAGCGGCCTCCTCATGACTTTCGGCCTCTTCACACCGCATCCTCGGTCGGTGGCAGGCTCTCCCGCTTTTGCGACGCCTGGCTGCCACAGGTACAAGACCGTTGGGTGAGAGACATTCTGTCTCACGGTTACAGGATAGAGTTCAGCTCTCGTCCTCTGACTCGATTCTTCAGAACATCTCCGCCCCCCGAGCGAGCCGATGCTCTTCTTCAGGCGGTGTGCACTCTGAAGGCAGAAGGAGTGGTGATCCCTGTTCCTCTTCAGCAACAGGGTCACGGTTTTTACTCCAACTTGTTTGTGGTGCCAAAAAAGGACGGATCTTTCCGTCCTGTTCTGGACCTAAAACTGCTCAACAAACACGTAAAAACCAGGCGGTTCCGGATGGAATCGCTCCGCTCCGTCATCGCCTCAATGTCCCAAGGAGATTTCCTAGCATCAATCGACATCAAAGATGCTTATCTCCACGTACCGATTGCACCAGAGCATCAGCGCTTCCTGCGTTTCGCCATAGGGGACGAACACCTTCAGTTCGTGGCACTGCCTTTCGGCCTGGCGACAGCCCCACGGGTCTTCACCAAGGTCATGGCAACAGTGGTAGCAGTCCTACACTCTCAGGGACACTCGGTGATCCCTTACTTAGACGATCTGCTTGTCAAGGCACCCTCTCGAGTGGCATGCCAACACAGCCTGAACATTGCTCTGGAGACTCTCCAGAGTTTCGGGTGGATCATCAATTTCCCAAAGTCAAATCTGACACCGGCCCAATCACTGACATATCTCGGCATGGAGTTTCATACTCTCTCAGCGATAGTGAAGCTTCCGCTGGACAAACAGCGTTCACTACAGACAGGGGTGCAATCTCTCCTTCAAGGCCAGTCACACCCCTTGAGACGCCTCATGCACTTCCTAGGGAAGATGGTGGCAGCAATGGAGGCAGTTCCTTTTGCGCAGTTTCATCTGCGTCCACTTCAATGGGACATTCTCCGCAAATGGGACAGAAAGTCGACGTCCCTCGACAGGAACGTCTCCCTTTCTCAGGCAGCCAAAGCCTCCCTTCGGTGGTGGCTTCTTCCCACTTCATTGTCGAAGGGGAAATCCTTCCTACCCCCATCCTGGGCGGTGGTCACGACGGACGCGAGTCTGTCAGGGTGGGGAGCGGTCTTTCTCTACCACAGGGCTCAGGGTACCTGGACTCAGCCAGAGTCCTCCCTTCAGATCAATACTCTGGAGATAAGGGCAGTGTATCTTGCCCTAAAGGCGTTCCAGCCGTGGCTGGAAGGCAAGCAGATCCGAATTCAGTCGGACAACTCCACCGCGGTGGCATACATCAACCACCAAGGCGGAACACGCAGTCGGCAAGCCTTCCAGGAAGTCCGGCGGATTCTGCTGTGGGTGGAAGCCACAGCCTCCACCATATCCGCAGTTCACATCCCGGGCGTAGAAAACTGGGAAGCAGACTTTCTCAGTCGCCAGGGCATGGACGCAGGGGAATGGTCCCTTCACCCGGACGTGTTTCAAGAGATCTGTTGCCGCTGGGGGATGCCGGACGTCGACCTAATGGCGTCCCGGCACAACAACAAGGTCCCGGCATTCATGGCACGGTCTCAAGATCACAGAGCTCTGGCGACAGACGCATTAGTTCAGGATTGGTCGCAGTTTCAACTGCCTTATGTGTTTCCTCCTCTGGCACTGTTGCCCAGAGTGTTACGCAAGATCAGGTCCGACTGCCGCCGCGCCATCCTCGTCGCTCCAGACTGGCCGAGGAGGTCGTGGTACCCGGATCTGTGGCATCTCACGGTGGGCCAACCGTGGGCACTACCAGACCGACCAGACTTGCTGTCTCAAGGGCCGTTTTTCCATCTGAATTCTGCGGCCCTCAACCTGACTGTGTGGCCATTGAGTCCTGGATCCTAGCGTCTTCAGGGTTATCTCAAGAGGTCATTGCCACTATGAGACAGGCCAGGAAACCAATGTCCGCCAAGATTTACCACAGGACGTGGAGGATATTCTTATCCTGGTGCTCTGATCAGGGTTTTACTCCCTGGCCATTTGCCTTGCCCACTTTTCTGTCCTTCCTTCAATCTGGACTGGAAAAGGGTTTGTCGCTCGGCTCCCTTAAGGGACAAGTCTCAGCGCTCTCTGTGTTTTTTCAGAAGCGCCTAGCCAGACTTCCACAGGTACGCACGTTCCTGCAGGGGGTTTGTCACATAGTCCCTCCTTACAAGCGTTCGTTAGAACCCTGGGATCTGAACAGGGTGCTGATGGCTCTTCAGAAACCACCTTTCGATGAAGGATATTTCTCTTTCACGCCTTTCGCAGAAAGTGGTCTTCCTAGTAGCAGTCACATCACTTCGGAGAGTGTCTGAGCTAGCAGCACTGTCATGCAAAGCCCCTTTCCTGGTGTTTCACCAGGACAAGGTGATTCTGCGTCCGGTTCCGGAATTTCTCCCTAAGGTGGTATCCCCCTTTCATCTCAATCAGGATATCTCCTTACCTTCTTTTTGTCCTCATCCAGTTCACCAATGTGAAAAGGATTTGCACTTGTTAGATCTGGTGAGAGCACTCAGACTCTACATTTCTCGTACGGCGCCCCTGCGCCGTTCTGATGCGCTCTTTGTCCTTGTCGCTGGCCAGCGTAAAGGGTCACAGGCTTCCAAATCAACCCTGGCTCGGTGGATCAAGGAACCAATTCTCGAAGCCTACCGTTCTTCTGGGCTTCCGGTTCCCTCAGGGCTGAAGGCCCATTCTACCAGAGCCGTGGGTGCGTCCTGGGCTTTGCGGCACCAGGATACGGCTCAGCAGGTGTGTCAGGCGGCTACCTGGTCGAGCCTGCACACTTTCACGAAACACTATCAGGTGCATACCTATGCTTCGGCAGATGCCAGCCTAGGTAGGCGAGTCCTTCAGGCAGCGGTTGCCCACCTGTAGGAAGGGGCCGTTTTACGGCTCTATTACGAGGTATTATTTTACCCACCCAGGGACTGCTTTTGGACGTCCCAATCGTCTGGGTCTCCCAATGGAGCGACAAAGAAGAAGGGAATTTTGTTTACTTACCGTAAATTCCTTTTCTTCTAGCTCCAATTGGGAGACCCAGCACCCGCCCCTGTTCCCTTCGGGCTGTTCTTTGTGTACACATGTTGTTCATGTTGAATGGTTTTCAGTTTTCCGAACTTCCTTCGGATTGAATTTACTTTAGACCAATTTATAAGTTTCCTCCTTCCTGCTTTTGCACCAAAACTGAGGAGCCCGTGATGCACGGGGGGTGTATAGGCAGAAGGGGAGGGGCTTTACACTTTTAAGTGTAATACTTTGTGTGGCCTCCGGAGGCAGAAGCTATACACCCAATTGTCTGGGTCTCCCAATTGGAGCTAGAAGAAAAGGAATTTACGGTAAGTAACAAAATTCCCTTCTTCTCAAAAATGCAGCAGTTTATTAGTAACCAACATAAACTGCTCTTCCAAAACACAATGAAGCCTCTCCTGGCTTAAAGGGAAAGGTAAACTAAACACCTTCACATACCGTGGGCTTCAATTCCATTTAAATGTCCATAGTGAAGGTATGTCTCTTCCCCAGGAGACACGGATTTCTGGTCAGTCTTTGTAGCGGACCGCCCGCTCAGGTTTGGACCATACGTCTATGTGCGCACATTGCGTACAGTTACTGCAGAAATTTCTGCAGCGATCTGAAGAGCACACGTGCGCTTTAAATCGCTGCAGAAATGTCCGTAGTGGAAAAAAAAAAAGCCGATTCCATGCGCTCTGCCTGCAGCTCCTGCCATAGACAGAGCAGGGGCTGCCGGCAAAGCGCACGGAAGAAGTGACATGTCACTTCTTTTTACGCAGCGCTTCGGCAGCAGCCGAAGCGCTGCGCTCTAAAACGCCACGTGCGCACGGCCCCTGCACAATCTCCATAGACTGTGCAGGGGACGCAGGACGCATGCAGTTACGCTGCGCTACAAAGCGCAGCGTAACTGCATGTATTTACGCAACGTGCGCACATAGCCTACGAGTGTCAGAGTGGAGCTCCCTCAGCCTCCACACACTCAGTTCCAGATGGTTAAAGGCAACCGACGCTTCCTAAGGCCCTGTGCGCACTTACCGGATTTTGCCGCGGATTTTCTGCGGATTTGCTGCATGTTTCGCTGCAGAAAATGTTCATAATATCTCTACAATGAATCACCAGCAAAACCTATAGGAAAAAAAAATCCTGTGCGCACTAGGCGGATTTTGACAGCTGCATGTTTTGCTGCGGGATTCCCGCAGCAAAAACAATTGCATGTCAATTCTTTTCCACACGTCGCTGCGGGATTTCACTTCATTGACTCCAATGTAATCGTGAAATCCCGCAGGGAATAACGCAGGCAGCAAATTCTGTGCGGTTCACTGCGTTTTGCTGCGTTATTCCCTGCGGTATTTCGTGGTTTACCTCCGGTAATGTGCATCGCTTGTCTGCGGTTTTGCAGGGAAGTGATGTCATTACAGGAAGAGGAAGCCGTGCAGAGAGTAATCTCACACACACACACACACACACACACACACACAGATCACACTCACACACACATCACAGACACAGACACATAGAACACACATAGAAAGCAAACGGAAATATAGAAAACAAAACACGTGGGCTCCGCTGCATATTTACCGTCCAGCCGAGGTAAGCACACAGCGGCGGCCCGGTATTCTCAGGCTGGGGAGGGAGAGGGGCAGGGTTAATGTCCCCCGCCTCCCTCCCCCTCCGGCAGCCGAGAATATCAGCCGCAGCTGCCCCGGCACTGTCGCATGCATTATGCGGCACTACCGGCGTGTCCCCGGCTCTTCCTGCCGCCGTGTAGCAGTGGCAGCAAGGTAATACAAGGGGTTAATGGTGGTGGATCACCGCCATTAACTCCAGGCTTGATCATGGCAGCGTCTATGTGACAGCTGACATGATCAACCCGTAAGTAAAGTGAAAAAACACACAGAAAAATCCTTTATTTTAAATAAAACACAAACAAGCCTCGTTCACCCTTTTATTAACCCCTCCCGCAACAAAGCTCCGGCGTAATCCACAGCTCCGACGTCCTGCGAGGCCTGCATCCAGCCGCGACTGACACACAGTGCTGAATGCAGCCTCGCAGCGAGACAGCAGAGGTAATTACCGGTCATTTCCCACGGCCGGTAATGTGAACTCACTGCCGACCGTGGGAAATGCAGCGATCTGTCATCTATCTATCTATCCCTCCGTCTATCTATCTATCCCTCCGTCTATCTATCTATCCCTCCGTCTATCTATCCATCCCTCCGTCTATCTATCCATCCCTCCGTCTATCTATCCATCCCTCCGTCTATCTATCTATCCCTCCGTCTATCTATCCCTCCGTCTATCTATCCCTCCGTCTATCTATCTATCCCTCCGTCTATCTATCTATCCCTCCGTCTATCTATCCATCCCTCCGTCTATCTATCCATCCCTCCGTCTATCTATCCATCCCTCCGTCTATCTATCTATCCCTCCGTCTATCTATCCCTCCGTCTATCTATCTATCCCTCCGTCTATCTATCTATCCCTCCGTCTATCTATCTATCCCTCCGTCTATCTATCTATCCCTCTGTCTATCTATCTATCCCTCTATCTATCTATCTATCCATCTGTCTATCTATCTATCTATCCCTCTATCTATCTATCTATCCATCTGTCTATCTATCCCTCTATCTATCCATCTGTCTATCTATCTATCTATCTATCTATCTATCTATCTATCTATTCCTCTATCTATTCTTCTGTCTCTTTATCTATCTATCTATCCCTCTATCTATTCTTCTGCCTCTTTATCTATCTATCTATCTATCTATCTACTATTTAAGAGAGAAATGATTTTTTTTTTCTTTTTTTTCAATGTGCTTTATTGCATTGAATGCAATAAGCACATGTACCAACCCGCACGCGGCAAAACCGCGGCAATACCGCGAACAAAACCGCGGCAAACCGCATGCGGTTTTCGGGTGCGGTTTGCCGCGTTTTTTTACCGTGGGTGCGGTAATCTTTGAGAGCATGCGGAATTTTCTCAAGAAAATTCCATTTCCCAGTGCGCACATAGCCTTGGGCAGGTTCCTTCCAGAGGCTCCAGCCTCTCTACCTGCCTGAGGCTGCTCGTCATGCAGGGCTGCTCCACACACTGCTTCACACTCACTGACAGTCTCCTAAATCAGACGGGACACACCCACAGGTGGAGGTTTGTTTCCAGACCCGCACAGCATACTGGCATTGTTAAAGGGAACCTGACCCTTATATGCAGAACCAAGCCTTTGTGGAACTACAAGTCCCATAGCAACTTCTTCACTGTAATATCGCAGGGACCTTCTCCACTGCGACACATAGCGACCATTTACCACATTGGTGGTCGCTACCTCACAGTATATATGTATGTGAGATGTCAAGGGGAGAAGTGCTAGGGAACAGGTATGCTTCCCCTTGCTTCATATGCCTCCATGCAGATGGGTTGTGAAAGTCAGATCTGGCTCATCAAGATGAAGCCTGTTTATTTCAGTGTAATTTTGGCCCGTTTTTTTCCTAGAGTAAAGGCGGCGTTACACGCTACGATATATCGTGCGATCGCATGAGCCATCGCACCCGCCCCCGTCGTTTGTGCGTCAAGGGCAATTCGTTGCCCATGGCACACAAGGTCGTTAACCCCCGTCACACGTACTTACCTCCCTAACGACCTCGCTGTGGGCGGCGAACATCCTCTTACTGAAGGGGGAGAGACTTTCGGCGTCACAGCGACATCACACAGCGGCCGCCCAATAGAAGTGGAGGGGCGGAGATGAGCGGCTGGAACATGCCGCCCACCTCCTTCCTTCCTCATTGCCGACGGATCCGTCGCCTGATTCAGTTTTTTTTTTACGGATGGCGACGAATCCATAGGCTACCATTGTAAAAAAAAAAAAAAGGATATCGCCGGATCCATCGCAATCCGTTTTTTTGCTGGACACAAAAAACGTTGCATGCTGCATCCCTTCTGGCAGCCTCACAGACACATTTCACCAGATACGGCACATGCGGGATTAAAACGCAAGGCTATGCGGCATAATCCGGCTCAAAAACAACACTATGATGTGAAAACGAATTTGGCGCCGGATCCGGTTTTTTTTCTTTTTTTTTTTTTTCAAAAAACGACAGATTCCGCATGATGGCAAAAAGTGATGTGTGAAAAAGGCCATACATGGTGAGTCCTGTCCGGCGGCCGCACAGACAACTTTTTCCGGATCCGGTGCACACCAGATGAAACACAACACCATGCGGCACAATCCTGCGCTAATACAAGACTATGGGGAAAAAACGTATCCGGTGCCGGATTTGTTTTATCCTTTTTTCGCTGGATTGTGCCTTATGCCAAAAAACTGATGTGTGAAAGCAGCCTAATCAGTAGGAATGGCAGTGGGACTGGTCACTCCCCGCGCCACATTCAATCCAGGGTTTGATTCCTCACTGGATCAGCTGAAGTAATCAGGAGGCATTCAGTACAAGGAGACTGCTGAGGAGAGCAGGACAGGCTCATGGCTGCTGGGGCTGAGACTCCATACCTCAGCTTGCTGTGCTGAGGAGAGCAGGACAGGCTCATGGCTGCTGGGGCTGAGGCTCCATACCTCCGCTTGCTGTGCTGAGGAGAGCAGGACAGGCTCATGGCTGCTGGTGCTGAGGCTCCATACCTCCGCTTGCTGTGCTGAGGAGAGCAGGACAGGCTCATGGCTGCTGGGGCTGAGCCTCCATACCTCCACTGGCTGTGCTGAGGAGAGCAGGACAGGCTCATGGCTGCTGGTGCTGAGGCTCCATACCTCCGCTTGCTGTGCTGAGGAGAGGAGAGCAGTCCAGGCTGATGGCTGCTGGTGCTGAGGCTCCATACCTCCGCTTGCTGTACTGAGGAGAGCAGTCCAGGCTGATGGCTGCTGGTGCTGAGACTCCATACCTCTGCTTGCTGTGCTGAGGAGAGCAGTCCAGGCTCATGGCTGCTGGTGCTGAGGCTCCATACCTCTGCTTGCTGTGCTGAGGAGAGGAGAGCAGTCCAGGCTCATGGCTGCTGGTGCTGAGGCTCCATACCTCCGCTTGCTGTACTGAGGAGAGCAGTCCAGGCTGATGGCTGCTGGTGCTGAGACTCCATACCTCTGCTTGCTGTGCTGAGGAGAGTAGTCCAGGCTCATGGCTGCTGGGGCTGAGACTCCATACCTCTGCTTGCTGTGCTGAGGAGACCAGTCCAGGCTCATGGCTGCTGGTGCTGAGACTCCATACCTCCGCTTGCTGTGCTGAGGAGAGCAGTCCAGGGTCATGGCTGCTGGTGCTGAGACTCCATACCTCTGCTTGCTGTGCTGAGGAGAGCAGTCCAGGCTCATGGCTGCTGGGGCTGAGGCTCCATACCTCCGCTGGCTGTGCTGAGGAGAGCAGGACAGGCTCATGGCTGCTGGTGCTGAGGCTCCATACCTCCGCTTGCTGTGCTGAGGAGAGGTCCAGGCTCATGGCTGCTGGGGCTTAGCCTCCATACCTCCACTGGCTGTGCTGAGGAGAGCAGGACAGGCTCATGGCTGCTGGTGCTGAGGCTCCATACCTCCGCTTGCTGTGCTGAGGAGAGGAGAGCAGTCCAGGCTGATGGCTGCTGGTGCTGAGGCTCCATACCTCCGCTTGCTGTGCTGAGGAGAGGAGAGCAGTCCAGGCTCATGGCTGCTGGTGCTGAGGCTCCATACCTCCGCTTGCTGTACTGAGGAGAGCAGTCCAGGCTGATGGCTGCTGGTGCTGAGACTCCATACCTCTGCTTGCTGTGCTGAGGAGAGCAGTCCAGGCTCATGGCTGCTGGTGCTGAGGCTCCATACCTCTGCTTGCTGTGCTGAGGAGAGGAGAGCAGTTCAGGCTCATGGCTGCTGGTGCTGAGGCTCCATACCTCCGCTTGCTGTACTGAGGAGAGCAGTCCAGGCTGATGGCTGCTGGTGCTGAGACTCCATACCTCTGCTTGCTGTGCTGAGGAGAGCAGTCCAGGCTCATGGCTGCTGGGGCTGAGACTCCATACCTCTGCTTGCTGTGCTGAGGAGACCAGTCCAGGCTCATGGCTGCTGGTGCTGAGACTCCATACCTCCGCTTGCTGTGCTGAGGAGAGCAGTCCAGGGTCATGGCTGCTGGTGCTGAGACTCCATACCTCTGCTTGCTGTGCTGAGGAGAGCAGTCCAGGCTCATGGCTGCTGGTGCTGAGACTCCATACCTCTGCTTGCTGTGCTGAGGAGAGCAGTCCAGGCTCATGGCTGCTGGTGCTGAGACTCCATACCTCCGCTTGCTGTGCTAAGGAGAGGAGAGCAGTCCAGGCTCATGGCTGCTTGTGCTGAGACTCCATACCTCTGCTTGCTGTGCTGAGGAGAGCAGTCCAGGCTCATGGCTGCTGGGGCTGAGACTCCATACCTCCACTGGCTGTGCTGAGGAGAGGTCCAGGCTCATGGCTGCTGGGGCTGAGACTCCATACCTCCACTGGCTGTGCTGAGGAGAGCAGTCCAGGCTCATGGCTGCTTGGGCTGAGACTCCATACCTCCACTGGCTGTGCTGAGGAGAGGTCCAGGCTAATGGCTGCTGGGGCTGAGACTCCATACCTCCACTGGCTGTGCTGAGGAGAGCAGGACAGGCTCATGGCTGCTGGGGCTGAGACTCCATACCTCCGCTGGCTGTGCTGAGGAGAGCAGGACAGGCTCATGGCTGCTGGGGCTGAGACTCCATACCTCCACTGGCTGTGCTGAGGAGAGCAGTCCAGGCTCATGGCTGCTTGGGCTGAGACTCCATACCTCCACTGGCTGTGCTGAGGAGAGCAGGACAGGCTCATGGCTGCTGGTGCTGAGACTCCATACCTCCACTGGCTGTGCTGAGGAACCCACACAGTAAGAGAATACTGTTTTGTTTGTTACATAGGTTTATTTTGTAGTTAGCATTCTGTTGTTAGTGGCCAGACGGCCTTAGACGTTTATTTTCCTGTTTTTGCATGTGTAACACTGAGGGATAAGTGCACACAATACACACGGCAGTGGTCATACCTGTGTGGAACCTGCCGCTGTCATCTGTGACTCCATAGCCACTCGCTTGGACCAACGCAAAGATCCCAGCTGACCTATATCCCCTGTCTCTCAAAATATATATTAATAATACTATATAATTATTTTTTTTTTTCCTCAAAGGCGGCAGTGAGACTGGAAGGCTTGGGGTGGAGGCGGAGCTGGGGGAGTGGGCGGAGTCTCAAGGGGGCCCGAAAATGTTGCCAGTATGGGGCCTGAAATTTCTAGTGGTGGTCCTGGCTGTGGGAGGCAGGTGGCAGCTGTATAACACAGACAGCATCCGCCCGCTCCCTGATACCATCATGTAAATAGGGAAATTTATGCCTGATTATTTCTTTGTCGCTCCATTGGGAGACCCAGACAATTGGGTGTATAGCTTCTGCCTCCGGAGGCCACACAAAGTATTACACTTAAAAGTGTAAACCCCTCCCCTCTGCCTATACACCCCCCCGTGCATCACGGGCTCCTCAGTTTTTATGCTTTGTGTTGAAGGAGGCACACATGCACGCAAGCTCCACAATTTAGTCAGCAGCAGCTGCTGACTATATCGGATGGAAGAAAAGAGGGCCCATAACAGGGCCCCCGGCATGCTCCCTTCTCACCCCACTCTGGTCGGCGGTGCTGTTAAGGTTGAGGTACCCATTGCGGGTACAAAGGCTGGAGCCACATGCTGTTTTCCTTCCCCATCCCTTAGGGGCTCTGGGTGAAGTGGGATCCTAACCGGTCACCAGGCACTAGGACCGTGCTCACTCCGCAGCCCCTGGGGGAATCTGCTGGACAGGAGACCGGGTATCGTCAGGGACAGGCCCTGCTCCTCTGAGGTACTCTGTGTCCCCTTGGGGACGGCGCATAGAGCGCCTGTGTAACGGACGCTGCAGCACCTGCCGGGTGTCTTGCGTCGCCGGGACTACCGCGCCGACCGCGCTTGTTTGCCGGCCGCGCTAATAAATTTAGTCCCCGGCTTTTGCGGCCTAGTACCGCAAACTCCCGCCCCCGGGCCTGCCAGTCAGGGGTGAGGGCGGGACGCTAGACTGCATGTCAGCGGTGAGGGCTGGAGCATACTGAGGTATCCTCCTCCCCACTCACTGAGCACTGCGGGGCACCAGATTCCCGCACTTTCTGAGGCACGCCCACGGCTCCCTCCTCCTCTCAGAACGCTGGGAGCCATTCCTATCAGCACGTCTGACGCTGGAGAACTTCAAAGGGGAGACAACACCGAGCTCCACAGCTCTGGGAGGCCCAGGCAGGGAATCTGGTGGTCACACAACCGCTGAGGGCGGTCGGTAAGCCGCACCTGTTACTAGGTGCTGGCCCCCCTGGGTGCCGAAGTGTATATTTATATGCTTATATTGTATACATTTACTCTGTACGGCCGCACTATTTGCTTTTGGCTATATACCCTCTCTGATTGCTCTAAGAGGAGACAACAGCATGTCGTCCGCAAAAAGCAAGGGAGCCAAGGCACAGGCTTACTTTGCAACCTGTACCTCATGTGCGGCTATGCTACCTGCAGGTTCCACCTACCCTCATTGTGTGCAATGCTCGGCCCCTGTGGCACTTACTCAGCCGGAGCCTCTGCCACTGGTGGCCCAAGTGGAACCACCTGCTACCACTGTCCAGGTGTCAGGGACAGAGTTTGCAGTATTCGCTGACAAACTTTCTGAGTCTATGGATAGATGGTCTGCTAAGATACTAGAAGCTTTGCAGTCCAGACCGGTAACACAGGTCCCGGGCACTGTTGAATCATTGCTCTCAGCCCCCCCTCGGTCGGCGCAGCAAAGTGCTCCTGGGGCGACTCATAGGTCCCACGGTGAGGACTCCGACACGGACCGCAGTCCCAGACCGGCTAAGCGGGCTCGCTGGGAGCTTCCCTCGACTTCATCACACTGCTCAGGGTCTCAGCATGAGGACTCTCTGGAGGATGAAGCGGAGGTGGCAGATCAGGGCTCTGATCCTGACGCCGCTCTCAACCTTGATACGCCTGAAGGGGACGCCATAGTAAACGACCTTATAGCGTCCATCAATCAGGTGTTAGATCTTTCTCCTCCAGCCCCTCCGAGTGAGGAGTCAGCTTCTCAGCAGGAGAAATTCCATTTCAGGTTTCCCAAACGTACACGGAGTGCGTTTCTTGATCACTCCGACTTCAGAGATACAGTCCAGAAACACCGAGCTTTTCCGGATAAGCGCTTTACTAAGCGCCTTAATGACACACGTTATCCCTTCCCCCCTGACGTAGTCAAGGGTTGGGCTCAGTGTCCCAAGGTGGATCCTCCAGTCTCTAGACTGGCGGCTAGATCCATAGTTGCAGTGGCAGATGGTGCATCACTCAAGGATGCCACTGACAGGCAGATAGAGCTCCTGATGAAATCCATCTATGAAGCTATCGGCGCGTCCTTTGCTCCGGCATTCGCAGCCGTATGGGCACTCCAAGCTATCTCAGCTTGTCAGTCTGAGATTAATGCAGTCACACGTGCCTCTACTCCGCAGGTTGTGTCCTTAACCTCTCAGGCGTCGGCGTTTGCGTCCTACGCCATGAATGCTGTCCTGGACTCTGCGAGCCGTACGGCGGTAGCATCCGCCAATTCAGTGGCAGTTCGCAGGGCCATGTGGCTATGTGAATGGAAGGCAGACTCTGCTTCCAAAAAAGTTCTTAACCGGTTTGCCATTTTCTGGCGACCGCCTGTTTGGCGAGCAATTGGATGAAATCATTAAACAATCCAAGGGAAAGGACTCGTCCTTACCCCAGTCCAAACTAAACAGACCTCAACAACGGAAGGTACAATCGAGGTTTCGGTCCTTTCGGCCCTCAGCCAGGTCTCAATTCTCCTCGTCCAACAGGCCACAGAAGGGTCAGAGGAACTCTGATTCATGGCGGTCTAAGTCACGTCCTAAAAAGACCGCCGGAGGAACCGCTCCCAAAGCGGCCTCCTCATTACTTTCGGCCTCCCCAAACCGCATCCTCGGTCGGTGGCAGGCTCTCCCGCTTTTGCGACGCCTGGTTGCCACATGTCCAAGACCGATGGGTGAGAGACATTCTGTCTCACGGTTACAGGATAGAGTTCAGCTCTCGTCCTCCGACTCGTTTCTTCAGAACATCTCCGCCCCCCGAGCTGGCCGATGCTCTTCTTCAGGCGGGGAGCACTCTGAAGGCAGAAGGAGTGGTTATCCCTGTTCCCCTTCAGCAATGGGGTCACGGTTTTTACTCCAACTTGTTTGTGGTGCCAAAAAAGGACGGATCTTTCCGTCCCGTTCTGGACCTCAAACTGCTCAACAGACACGTGAAAACCAGGCGGTTCCGGATGGAATCTCTCCGCTCCGTCATCGCCTCGATGTCCCAAGGAGACTTCCTAGCATCAATCGACATCAGGGATGCTTATCTCCACGTGCCGATTGCACCAGAGCATCAGCGCTTCCTGCGTTTCGCCATAGGGGACGAACACCTTCAGTTCGTGGCACTGCCTTTCGGCCTGGCGACAGCCCCACGGGTCTTCACCAAGGTCATGGCAACAGTGGTAGCAGTCCTACACTCTCAGGGACACTCGGTGATCCCTTACTTAGACGATCTTCTTGTCAAGGCCCCCTCTCGGGTGGCATGCCAACACAGCCTGAACATTGCTCTGGAGACTCTCCAGAGATTCGGGTGGATCATCAATTTCCCAAAGTCAAAAACTGACACCGACCCAATCACTGACATATCTCGGGATGGAGTTTCATACTCTCTCAGCGATAGTGAAACTTCCGCTGGACAAACAGCGTTCACTACGGACAGGGGTGCAATCTCTCCTTCGAGCCCAGTCGCACCCCTTGAGGCGCCTCATGCACTTCCTAGGGAAGATGGTGGCAGCAATGGAGGCAGTTCCATTTGCGCAGTTTCATCTGCGTCCACTTCAATGGGACATTCTCCGCAAATGGGACAGGAAGTCGACGTCCCTCGACAGGAACGTCTCCCTTTCTCGGGCAGCCAAGGCCTCCCTTCAGTGGTGGCTTCTTCCCACTTCTTTGTCGAAGGGGAAATGATTCCTGCCCCCATCCTGGGCTGTGGTCACGACGGACGCGAGTCTGTCAGGGTGGGGAGCGGTCTTCCTCCACCACAGGGCTCAGGGTACCTGGACTCAGCCAGAGTCCTCCCTTCAGATCAATGTTCTGGAGATAAGGGCAGTGTATCTAGCCCTAAAAGGCGTTCCAGCCGTGGCTGGAAGGCAGGCAGATCCGAATTCAGTCGGACAACGCCACGGCGGTGGCATACATCAACCACCAAGGCGGCACACGCAGTCGGCAAGCCTTCCAGGAAGTTCGGCGGATTCTGCTGTGGGTGGAAGCCACAGCCTCCACCATCTCCGCAGTTCACATCCCGGGCGTAGAAAACTGGGAAGCAGACTCTCTCAGTCGCCAGGGCATAGACGCAGGGGAATGGTCTCTTCACCCGGACGTGTTTCAAGAGATCTGTTGCCGCTGGGGGAAGCCGGACGTCGACCTAATGGCGTCCCGGCACAACAACAAGGTCTCGGCATTCATGGCACGGTCTCAAGATCACAGAGCTCTGGCGGCAGACGCATTAGTTCAGGATTGGTCGCAGTTTCGACTGCCTTATGTATTTCCTCCTCTGGCACTGCTGCCCAGAGTGTTACGCAAGATCAGGTCCGACTGCCGCCGCGCCATCCTCATCGCCCCAGACTGGCCGAGGAGGTCGTGGTACCCGGATCTGTGGCATCTCACGGTGGGTCAACCGTGGGCACTACCAGACCGACCAGACTTGCTGTCTCAAGGGCCGTTTTTCCATCTAAATTCTGCGGCCCTCAACCTGACTGTGTGGCCATTGAGTCCTGGATCCTAGCGTCTTCAGGGTTATCTCAAGAGGTCATTGCCACCATGAGACAGGCCAGGAAACCAACTTCAGCCAAGATCTACCACAGGACGTGGAGGATATTCTTATCCTGGTGCTCTGATCAGGGTTTTACTCCCTGGCCATTTGCCTTACCCACTTTTCTGTCCTTCCTTCAATCCGGAATGGAAAAGGGTTTGTCTCTCGGCTCTCTTAAGGGACAAGTCTCGGCGCTGATGCGCTCTTTGTCCTTGTCGCTGGCCAGCGTAAAGGGTCGCAGGCTTCCAAGTCAACCTTGGCTCGGTGGATCAAGGAACCAATTCTTGAAGCCTACCGTTCTTCTGGGCTTCCGGTTCCTTCAGGACTGAAAGCCCATTCTACCAGAGCCGTGGGTGCGTCCTGGGCATTGCGGCACCAGGCTACGGCTCAGCAGGTGTGTCAGGCGGCTACCTGGTCGAGTCCGCACACTTTCACGAAACACTATCAGGTGCATACCTACGCTTCGGCAGATGCCAGCCTAGGTAGGCGAGTCCTTCAGGCGGCGGTTGCCCACCTGTAAGAGGGGGCCGTTTCGGCTCTTTTTATTGAGGTATTATTTTACCCACCCAGGGACTGCTTTTGGACGTCCCAATTGTCTGGGTCTCCCAATGGAGCGACAAAGAAGAAGGGAATTTTGTTTACTTACCGTAAATTCCTTTTCTTCTAGCTCCTATTGGGAGACCCAGCACCCGCCCCTGTTCCCTTCGGGCTGTTGTTCTGTTGTGTACACATGTTGTTCATGTTGAATTGTTCCTTTGGTTCATAGTTTCAGTTCTCCGAACATCCTTCGGATTGAATTTACCTTAGACCAATTTATAAGTTTCCTCCTTCCTGCTTTTGCACCAAAACTGAGGAGCCCGTGATGCACGGGGGGGTGTATAGGCAGAGGGGAGGGGTTACACTTTTAAGTGTAATACTTTGTGTGGCCTCCGGAGGCAGAAGCTATACACCCAATTGTCTGGGTCTCCCAATTGGAGCTAGAAGAAAAGGAATTTACGGTAAGTAAACAAAATTCCCTTCTTTTTATATGTGTCCGCATTGAGGCTGAGATTGTAGGCGACGCCGCCTCGTGCTTATACGATAGGTTTAATATCTGCAGAATGTTGTCATCGTCTGCAGAATGTCCACAGTAAATCGTCAGTCTTCTGTGGAAAGTGCTGAGTGAATCCACCCGTGATTGAGCGTCCTGAGTGGAGAGAGGACCAGAAAGCAGGGATGCTGTCAGAACGGAGCGCGAGGGCATCGGCGAGGTCAGGCTTTACAAGGATGATCTCTCCAGACGCCCCTTTAAACAACAATCCAAATATATTTGCAAAGGGTTTTTTATTGAAAAAATACACCACATCTGTAATGTGTGAGCTCCTTCTGGGCACAATTACTGGAAACCAGATGTAGGTGGCGCTGTGCTGGAAAATCATACGATTCAGCACTCCAACCAGCCCCACAGCATAGACAAGTCCCCTGATCTGGGGCCAGGGGTCTGCTACATTATATACTGATTGCTGCAGTATAAAGGGCATTGCACATGTGACGGTCACTCGGCTGTCTACCTCCGCTCCCTGCTCTGCTCCGTGGCGCCCCCTGTTGGCCACACTATGTTCTCTCTTCAGTGCATGTGCGGTCACTTGACTGGCTGCTTGAAGCTCCCTCTAGAGGCCGGTCTGAGTATTGCTGTTTTGAGATCATTTTGGCCATACTTTATTTTGGGGTGACCACAATTTCTGGGTACATAATTTGCTTTTCATTAACTCTGAACCAACCAGTAACATATTAGCCCAGTTCCCCTTGGAATAAATAAAGGGATAAGGAACGCGCAGTGGTCAACCATTAGATTACGATAGACTACAATATTTGGCCTCTGTTGCTTAAAGGAGTTGTCTCTTTTCAGAAAACGTTTCCTGATTGTTTTTTTTGTACATAAACAAACTTTACTCATCCTCCTGGGCTGCAGTACCGAGTCTGCCTGTCTTTGTTAGTTGATTGGCTGCAGCGCTATCGATGAACGGCAATCAGTGAGATCAGTGTATGAGTAGATGGCACAAAGAGCTCTGAACCGCTGCGCTCAGTGATTGTCTGCAGTGATGTCGATGTGATGTCAGCGCTGCACTAAGTATCGGAGACCTCAGGATTAGCTTTACCTTTGCAGCATGACAGAGGTGCAGGGGAACTGGGGGGCTTCAGAGCAGGAGTCATTCACTAGGACCACCAAAATGCGTAGGCCATTACCGACACGAACTCTGCTGTATTAATATGGAGCTTTTAATTATTCAATAAATATGAAGTTTGAAAAGGACTTTAATAATAATAATAATTGCGTCATTTATTCCATGGGAAATTCTCAAGCGCTGGATTTCTGTTTTCGGTTTGATGATAATAAATCATTGGGGCGTCCTTCATTAATCTGCAGCTTTGATGCTGACCCCCAATCACTGCTCAAGTTTCTATGAAATGTAAGTAAAGCTGCCGGGGGTGCTGTGACATCAGCAGCAGTTTTGTGAAGCTTTTTTTTTTTTTTTTTTAAAATGCAGGTTGAAAATTGCATAAGAACAGAATGAATGAAATAATTTTGCTGCAAATATAAAGCACAACAAAAACCCCTCGCTGTGTGAACTTTCCCTTTTTAAGGGAATCTTGGTATGTAATCTGAGAGCAGATAATATAGAGACAGAGACCCGGATTCCAGCGATGTGTCACTTACTGGACTGCCTGCTGTAGTTTTCATAAAATCCTTGTTTTCGTTGCTGCAGAGCTGTGTATAACCCCGCCCACATTGCTTCTTGCCAGCGCTCTGCGTATAATCCCACCTACACTGCTGGTAGCTTCCTGTCTACACAGTGCATAGGCAGAAGGCTGCTAATCAGTGGTGGGTGCATGTTTGGAGACACTTAAGGCTACTTTACATGCTGCGATATCGGACCCGATATCGCTAGCGTGGGTACCCGCCCCCATCTGTTGTGCGACACGGGCAAATCGCTGCCCGTGCTGCACAACATCGCGCAGACCCGTCACACATACTTACCTGCCCGACGATGTCGCTGTGACCGGCGAACCGCCTCCTTGCGGCGTCACAGTGACGTCACTGAGCGGCCGCCCAATAGAAGCGGAGGGGCGAAGATGAGTGGCCGGAACCTCCCGCCCACCTCCTTCCTTCCGCATAGCGGCCGGGAGGCAGGTAAGGAGAGCTTCCTCGTTCCTGCGGTGTCACACGGAGCGATGTGTGCTGCCGCAGGAGCGACGAACTACATTGTTACTGCTGCAGTAACGATAATCGAGAATGGACCCCCATGTCACCGATGAGCGATTTTTGCACATTTTTGCAACGATGCAAAATCGCTCATCGGTGTCACACGCAGCAACATCGCTAATGCGGCCGGATGTGCGTCACAAATTCCGTGACCCCCAACGACTCCGCATTAGCGATGTCGCAGCGTGTAAAGCCCCCTTTAGTCCTGTAATTATAATATGCTGATAAAACACTGATTGTATTAAAACAGCAAAACACAGACCAGTAAGTGACACACTGCTAGAATACGACACTTTATTGATCCCGTGGGAAATGATGGGATCACAGAAGCACAACTTTAATCATAACATGAATTACGGTACATAATTGACAAGACAGTGGAGGTGACAGAAGAACATTATACATTAGATGAGGACATACACAGCGGGACTGAAAGTAGAATAAAGCAGACATTCACCTTGATGATTTAACACTGTTATTATTGGACATTGCCAGAGCAGTGACACAAATGATTTCCTATATTTTTCCTTCTTACACCTCAGAAGCATTCGCCGGTTACTGAAGGTCTCTTCTGTCTCATGAACAGCTCATATAATGGATGTGCATTATTATTCAGACTCGTGTCCAGAGATCTCCTCTCCACGACCTCCTCAGAAGACTCCAGATTACAGCCAGCAGCAATAGCAATAACCGCCTGGCAGATTCGCTTTCAAGAGAACCAACCAGCAGGATTTTCATATAGAAAGTAAAGCCGGTGCTACACTGGCGCCAGGACGCTGGATGTGAGCAGAGCTTCTGTTCAGAGATTGGAGGTTTTATTTCAGAAATTAATGTCTGTGATGGCGATGGGGGGAGGAAGGCCGGGCGGGCCGGCGGACGAGGGCGGGAATGGATGGCCGGGGGGTGGGAATGGATAGCAGGGCCCACATATTCCTGCCCCTGTTGCGCCTGTCAATCAAATAGCAGGGCATTGCTGGAACTTGCACATATTACTGGTATAAGGCTATGTGCGCACTGGGAAATGGAATTTTCTTGAGAAAATTCCGCATGCTCTTAAAGATTACCGCACCCACGGTAAAAAAACACGGCAAACCGCACCCGAAAACCGCATGCGGTTTGCCGCGGTTTGCTGCGGGTTCACCGCGGTTTTGTTCGCGGTATTGCCGCGGTTTTGCCACGTGCGGGTTGGGATGTGCTTTATTGCATTCAATGCAATAAAGCACATTGAAGAAAAAAAAAAAAGTCATTTAATTCTGAGATAGTAGATAGACAGAAGAATAGATAGAGGACAGATCGCTGCATTTCCCATGGTCGGCAGTGAGTTCACATTACCAGCCGTGGGAAATGACCGGTAATTACCTCTGCTGCGAGGCTGCATTCATTCAGCGCTGTGTCTGTGACAGTCGCGGCTGGATGTAAGCAGCGCAGGACCTGTGGATTACGCTGGAGCTTTGGTGCGAGAGGGGTTAATAAAATGGTGAACGAGGCTTGTTTGTTTTATTTAAAATAAAGGATTTTTCTGTGTGTTTTATTCACTTTACTTACGGGTTGATCATGTCAGCTGTCACATAGACGCTGCCATGATCAAGCCTGGAGTTAATGGCGGTGATCCACCACCATTAACCCCTTGTATTACCCTGCTGCCACTGCTACACGGCGGCAGGAAGAGCCAGGGACACGCCGGTAGTGCCGCATAATGCATGCGACAGTGCCGGGGCAGCTGCGGCTGATATTCTCGGCTGCCGGAGGGGGAGTGAGGCGGGGGACATTAACTCTGCCCCTCTCTTTCCCCAGCCTGAGAATACCGGGCCGCCGCTGTGTGCTTACCTCGGCTGGACGGTAAATATGCAGCGGAGCCCACGTGTTTTGTTTTCTATATTTCCATTTGCTTTCTATGTGTCTATGTCTGTGATGTGTCTATGTCTATGTGTTCTGTGTGTGTGTCTGTGATGTCTGTGTGTGTGATCTGTGTGTGTTTACTCTCTGCACGGCTTCCTCTTCCTGTAATGACATCACTTCCCTGCAAAACCGCAGACAAGCGATGCACATTACCGGAGGTAAACCGCGAAATACCGCAGGGAATAACGCAGCAAAACGCAGTGAACCGCACAGAATTTGCTGCCTGCGTTATTCCCTGCGGGATTTCACGATTACATTGGAGTCAATGGAGTGAAATCCCGCAGCGACGTGCGGAAAAGAATTGACATGCAATTGTTTTTGCTGCGGGATTCCCGCAGCAAAACATGCAGCTGTCATATTCCGCCCAGTGCGCACAGGATTTTTTTCCCATAGGTTTTGCTGGTGATTCACTGCAGAGATGTTATGAACATTTTCTGCAGCGAAACATGCAGAAAATCCGCGGAAAATCCGGTAAGTGCGCACATAGCTTTAAGCCTCCAATCTCCGCACACAGGCTCTGCTCACATTCAGCACCCTGGCACCGTATGGCACTGGCTTTACTTTATACATGAATTCCTGGTGACAGGTTGGCTTTAGGTTGCCTCTGTACAGTTTCTGCTTTAGTTTTTACTTGCATTTCATAGCAGTGGTAATGCCGGCGGTGTCACTGGCCCACCACTGACCCTCCCATGAATTTCAGTATTTGGGGTAAACATTTGATAGGAGTTTTTTCCTATATTTTTCCTCTAGAATCTCCAGATCGTGGTCTTCCATTGTGTGATGTGTCTCCATGCGCAGCGTCCATGACCGGCTCTTGCTTTCTGTTCACAGCTGACTCCATGATCGCAGTTCTTACCTCAAGGGAAATGATGGCTGCAGAATCTGAAGACTACGACAGCGGAGTTCACACCGACAACGAATCCAGATCCCAGCAAAGAACCCTTTTATCACAAAAGGGAGGTTTATCGGATTATGGCACGGATTGCTCCTCTCCAGAGATGGGGAAAGTGCGTTCTGAGAAAGAGGCCGAGAGTCAAGTGACCACCGATGGTTTAATACAAGAGGCTAAAGAAGCCGATGATGCGCCCGCGAGTAACGATTTACAAGAGGAGCCGCACGGTGTGACTTGTACGGTCACCATCTGTTTAGCCATCCCGTCACCACCCACAAAAGGTGATTATTATTCCATTATAACAGCCTGTATAAAGGGATCTTCCCATCTCAGCCATTCATAGCTGTGTGTACACGGCGGCCACATGTCTTCAGGACCATGGAAAGTGCCAAGTTCTACCGTCTCCATAGATCCCATAGAAGCCTCTGGGCACAGTGTCGCCACGCTCGGATGAGCCCTGTGTCTGCTGCAGAGACTGATGACAGGAGAGGCTGAGATGGGAAGGCCCTGATAAGAGGCCATATTTGTCATATACCTCAGACCTGTCACTAGGGGAGCAGTGTATGTGCATACACCCTTCTTGCAGTATATAATACCGTAGCAGACAATACTGTTCCCTAGACCAGGTTCACATTTGAACTTCTGCAGATGTAAAAACAATGTGATGCTTTGTGAGCCGTATGTCTTGTCTGAAGTGTGATATAAGCCGCATCTTTGCCTTAGACACTGTTTTATATTTTTTTTGTAACAAGTGTGCTTTGTTAAAAAAAATTCTCTTAAGTTTTTAGTGATAGTAAAATGTATACGATGTATGTATAAGACATATGTCTATGTTCACATTGCACTTTACGGTCAGTGGCTCGGTCAGGGTTTACATCTGAAGCCCTGGAAAACTGCATTCAGACGCCTGTGCTCTGGAGGCCATTGACTGTAATGGTGCTCGGTCAGACATCATCAGCCGTATCTTCCTATATGAGGCCGACACCAAGACGTGGTCACCTGCATAATGGAGCCACGTCAGATGGGAGGACACGGCCGAAGATATTGTCCGACAGAGCAGAGACTTTGCTTTATTTCAGGCTGTGTCTTGTCCGCATATTCGCATGATCCCGACGTCCAGGATTGCAGACTTCAAGCAGAACCCTCATATTAACTCTTATTTCATAAATTAATAATATACATGAAATAAGACGCTGTAATAATCTCATCAGGGAAGCTGCTTCTGTCTCCTCCAGAACTGATCCGCCATTATCACAAGCCTCACTTCTGAGGTAAAATTTATATTCAGTGACGACTTTCCCATTACTGAGAGGAGATGACGGCTGGTGCTGATGAGATTCTATGGAGATAGAAGAGGGAGAAGGGGTGGAGCTCTGCCTCAGGCCCCTCCCTCTGCATCAGGCCCCTCCCTCTGCCTCAAGCTCCTCCCTCTGCCTCAGGCTCCTCTAGATCCTCCCTCTAACTCCTCACTCTGCCTCAGGGTCATTTAGCTCCTCCTCCTACCTCAAGCTCCCCCCTCTGTCTCCTCCTGCATCTAGCTCCTCCCTCTGCCTCTAGCTCCTCCCTCTTCTATCTCCATAGAATCTCATCAGCACCAGCCGTCATCTCCTCTCAGTAATGGGAAAGTCGTCACTGAATACAGATTTTCCCTCAGAAGTGAGGCTTGTGATAATGGCCGATCAGTTCTGGGGGAGAAAGAAGCAGCTTCCCTGATGAGATTATTACAGCGTCTTATTTCATGTATATTATTGATTTGACATAAGAGTTATACGACGGTTACACTGGAAGTCCTGACGGAGCCTCTGACCGTAGGGTGAAACGTGGTGTGAACACGACGTATTGAAATTTACTAGTAAAAGTCTTTAATAATGTTTCTTTGAGACCAAAAATCATCATCATCTTTGTAAATCTGACAATTCGGGTCATAGTGAAAAGAATGTTTGTTTTTACCGCATTTTGCCCATTTTAGTTTCCGGATCTGTGGCCACATACAGTGCCGTGCGAAAGTATTCGGCCCCTTGAATTTTTCAACCTTTTCCCACATTTCAGGCGTCAAACATAAAGATAAAATGTTAATGTTCTGGTGAAGAATCAACAACAAGTGACACAATTGTGAAGGTGAAGGAAATTTATTGCTTATTTTAAACTTTTATAAAAATAAATAACTGAAAATTGTGGCGTGCAATATTATTCATCCCCTGTAAGTGAATCCTTTGTAGCGCCCCCTTTTGCTGCGATTACAGCTGCAGTCTCTTGGGGTATGTGTCTATCAGTTTTGCACATGGAGAGGTGAAATTCTCGCCCATTCTTCCTTTGTAAACAGCTGGAGCTGAGTGAGGTTGGATGGAGGCGTTTGTGAACAGAAGTTTTCAGCTCTTTCCACAGAGTCTCGATTGGGTTCAGGTCTGGACTGTGACTTGGCCATTCTAACACCTGGATACGGTTATTTGTGACCATTCCATTGTAGATTTTGCTTTATGTTTGGGATCATTGTCTTGGAAGACAAATCTCCGTCCCAGTCTCAGGTCTTTTGCAGAGTCCAACAGGTTTTCTTCAAGAATGGTCCTGTATTTGGCTCCATCTTCCCATCAATTTTACCATCTTCCCTGTCCCTGCTGAAGAAAAGCAGGCCCAAACCATGATGCTGCCACCACCATGTTTGACAGTGGGGATGGTGTGTTCATTGTGATGAACTGTGTTGCTTTTACGACAAACATCGTTTGGTATTGTACCCAAATAGTTTAATTTTGGTTTCATCTGGGCAGAGCACCTTCTTCCACATGTTTGGGGTCTCCGGTGGCTTGTGGCAAACTTTACACCACACTTTTCATGGATATCTTTGAGAAATGGCTTTCTTCTTGCCTCTCTTCCATAAAGGCCAGATTTGTGCAGTGTAGACTGATTGTTGTGCTATGGACAGACTCTCCCCCCTCAGCTGTAGATCTCTGCAGATCATCCAGAGGGATCCTGGGCCTCTTGGCTGCATCTGATCAGTCTTCTCCTTGTGTGAGATGATAGTTTGGATGGACGGCCGGGTCTTGGTAGATTTGCAGTGGTGTGATGCTCCTTCCATTTCAATATGATCGCTTGCACAGGGCTCCTTGGGATGTTTAATGTTTTGGAAATCTTTTGGTAACCAAATCCAGCTTTAAACTTCTCCACAACAGTATCCTGGACCTGCCTGTTGTGTTCATTGGTCTTCATGATGCTCTCTGCGCTTTACACAGAACACTTAATTTTAAGCAACAGGCCAGATAGAATAACAGACGTACGAGTGGATGGGCACCTCGGGAACAGTGACCACAATATAATACAATTCCACTTGTCCTTTAGTAAGGTGCCTTGGAGGGGGGTTACAAAAACGCTGAATTTCAGGAAAGCAAAGTGTGATCAGCTTAGAGAAGACCTTCGCCAAATTGATTGGGACAATGTCCTCAAAAATGGGAGCACAGAAAATAAGTGGGACATTTTTAAATCGGTATTAAACAGCCACTGCGAGCTAGCCATACCATACAGAAATAAAAGGGCTAGGAACAGGAGAAAACCAATGTGGCTTAATAAGGATGTAAAAGGGGCAATGAATAATAAGAAAAAGGCATTTACAAAGCTAAAACAAGAAGGCAGCGAGGAAGCATTAAAAATATATAGAGAAAAAAATAAAATGTGTAAAAACAAATACATTTAGCAAAAGTAGAAACTGAGAGACTCATTGCTAAGGAAGAAAACAAATCCCAAACTATTCTTTATTATATAAACAGAAAAAAGATTAAAATTGATGGTGTCGGCCCTTTAAAGAATAATGAGGGTAAAATCATAGAGAGCGATGTGGGAAAAGCAAATGTTTTAAATTCTTTTTTTCTCAACTGTGTTCACACAGGAAAAGCATATGCCAGGGGAAATGCAGAGTGATCATGTAAACGCGTCATTAACCCCTTCACCCCCGGCCACTAAAACACCCTAATGACCGGGCCATTTTTTGCAATTCTGACCAGTGTCACTTTGACAGGTTATAACTCTGGAACGCTTCAACGGATCCTGGCGATTCTGACATTGTTTTTTAGTGACATATTGTACTTCATGTCAGTGGTAAATTTAGGCCGATATTTTTTGCGTTTATTTGTGAAAATTTAGGAAATTTTGCGAAAATTTAGAAAATTTCGCAATTTTCAAACTTTGAAAATTTATGCCCATAAATCTGAGAGATATGTCACACAAAATAGTTACGAAATAACATTTCCCACTTGTGTACTTTACATCAGCGCAATTTTCGAAACAAATTTTTTTTTCGTTAGGAAGTTAGAAGGGGTCAAAGGTCATCAGCAATTTCTCATTTTTCCAACAAAATTTACAAAATAATTTTTTAGGGACCACATTACATTTGAGGTGACTTTGAGAGACCTAGGTGACAGAAAATACCCAAAAGTGACCCCATTCTAAAAACTGCAACCCTCACACTGCTCAAAACCACATCCAATAAGTTTATTAACCCTTTAGGTGCTTCACAGGAACCAAAGCAATGTGGAAGGAAAAAATAAAAATTTTACTTTTTAACACAAAATTGTTACTTTAGCCATAAAATTTTCATTTTTACAAGGGAGAATAGAGAAAGTACACAATACAATTTATTGTGCATTTTCTCCTGAGTACGCTGATACCCCATATGTGGTAAAAATCAATTGTTTGGGCGCACGGCAGAGCTCGGAAGGGAAGGAGCGCCATTTGAATTTTTGAACGCAAAATTAGCTGCACTCATTAGCGGACGCCATGTCGGGTTTGAAGACCCCCTGAGGTGCCTAAACAATGGAGCTTCCCCACAAGTGACCCCATTTTGGAAACTAGAGCCCTGAAATAATTTTTCTAGATGTTTGGTGAGCACTTTGAACACCTGAGGGCTTCACAGAAGTTTATAGCGTTGAGCCGTGAAAAGAAAAAATTGTTTTTTTACCACAAAACGGTTGCTTCAACTAGGTAGCTTTTTTTTTCACAAGGCTATCAGGAAAAAATGCACCATAAAATGTATTGTGCATTTTCTCCTGAGTACACAGATACCTCATATGTGGTGGAAAGTAATTGTTTGGGCGCATGGCGGGGCTCAGAAGAGAAGGAGCGCCATTTCACAGCAAAATTGGTTGGAATCATTAGCGGACGCCATGTCACGTTTGGAGACCCCCTATGGTGCCTAAACAGTGGAGCTCCTCCACAAGTGACCCCATTTTGGAAACTAGAGCCCTCAAATAATTTTTCTAGATGTTTGGTGAGTACCTTGAACAAAAACAGTTCAATCGAATTGAGTTTTAGAGACAAAAATATAAAGAACCTCAATTACCAGAATAAAATGTAACCTTTATTAATATCTAGATTTAGTTAAAATACACCCGGTGACTGTGAGCACACACAGGGGCATACAAGCAAAAAAGAGCATTACCAAATGGGATCCCTCTAACAAAGGAACTGCTCTTAGCTATGGGGAAATGTATGCTGGTGTGTGTGTAGCATATACCCCTTTTAGAAAACTAATTATTCCTTGATGCCCCCTAGATATCAAAAAGCATTCATTACACCATAGGTGCACAAAAGGGTAGAAGGGGTGGACAGTCTCTATGGAGTCCCTATCTCACCCTATACATGCTTACTCCTACCTACCGACGGGGGGTTTGACGCCGTAACTTTTTTGGGCGCCCCCGTTCCACGTCGGCTTACCCTTATGCACCCTACCTCAAGGT